>NW_021821211.1:0-94408 GCF_901001135.1 Rhinatrema bivittatum
TAATGTGACATGTTTATTGGCGTAGATCTGGCGGTAATGAGTTCCAGAGGGTGGGCCCGGCTGTGGAGAGTGCTCGTTTTGTTAGTGAAGTTTTGATTGGGGGAGCATATAAGGAACCTTTGTAGTTATATCTGATAGGTCTTTGTGATGTGTGGGGGCGGAGTTGCGAGTTTAGATTTAGGTGGGCGATGCCCATAATATCCTTGTGGATCATCGATAATGTCTTGAATGTGATTCTGGCTTTTATAGGTAGCCAGTGAAGGCTGTGAAGAATTGGTGTGATGTGGGCTCTTTTGTTTGTGTTGGTGAGTAGCCTCGCCGCAGCGTTCTGCACCATCTGTAGGGGTTTTGTAGATAAGACCGGAAGACCTAGCAGTAGAGAGTTGCAGTAGTCTAACTTAGACAGAATTATAGACTGAACTACTAGACGGAAGTCACTGAAGTGGAGAAGTGGTTTCAGATTTTTGAGCACTTGAAGTTTGAAATAACATTCTTTAGTTGTGTTGATAACGAAGGGTTTGAGGTTGAATTGATTGTTGAGACGCACCCCTAAGTCTCTGACGGAAGGGGAGTGGTTAATGGATGATTTTGCGAATTGTATTGCGCTTTGGGAGTTGATGAGAGTATGGTTTTCGTCTGGTGAGATGATAAGGATCCAAAAAGTTTTAATGATCCAAAGATCCAATGATCCAATGATCCAAAGATCCAATGATCCAAAGATCCCCTGCCGTTGGAGCTCTCCGCTCCAACGGCAGGGGAGAAGAAAAACTGATACTTCACGCATACCCAGCATAGCTTCAACGGCAGGGGAGAAGAAAAAAGGATTCACACTCACAAAGCGGGGAGTAGCTGGCTTGTTACGGCGGTTACTACCCCAAACCAAATGTGCCTGATACTTCACTTTAGATGCATATCCAGCATAGCTCTCTGCTTCAAACGGCAGGGGAGAAGAAAAACAACCAATAAGGGCTGTATAACATAGTCTGGGTTAAAACAAATGGGCATGGGTGTAGCTTGCTTGTTGCGGCGGTTACTACCCCTACTACCCCCTAACTAATCAAGCTTGATATTTCACTTGGATGCAGCTCCATCACTGCTCTCTACATTAATGGTGGGGGAGGAAGGGAAATAGAACCAAGAGCTAAAAGAAACAGATAAGTATGAGAGAAAAAATGTGTGAAGCTTGCTGGGCAGACTGGATGGGCCGTTTGGTCTTCTTCTGCCGTCATTTCTATGTTTCTATGTTTCTACAAACCTTTTCCGTCAGAAAAAAATTAGCAGAACCAGGGGTCACGATTTGAAGCTCCAGGGAGGAAGACTCAGAACCAATGTCAGGAAGTATTTCTTCACGGAGAGGGTGGTGGATGCCTGGAATGCCCTTCCGGAGGAAGTGGTGAAGACCAGAACTGTGAAGGTCTTCAAAGGGGCGTGGGATAAACACTGTGGATCCATAAAGTCTATAGGACGTGAATGAAGAGTGGGTGGCTCACGGGAATGACAGCTACTACCTGGAGACAATACCCTTATTCAATAAACATACACACGGTTAATGCGACTCCAAGCTTCAACGGCAAGAGGTAATGTGGAAAAAAGGATTTGCATTCACAAAAAAGCAGGGAGTAGCTTGCTTGTACGGCAGTTACTACCCCAAACCAAATAAGCCTGATACTTCACTTTCAATGCATATCCAGCAAAGCTCTCTGCTTCAATGGCAGGGGGAATGAAGAAAAGGGGATCTATATACAGACAACAACCAACATGGACAAAATTACATAGTCTGGGTAAACAAATAAGCATGGGTGTAGTTTGCTGTTTCCAACAGAGGCCAAACCAGGCCACAAGAAACTGGCAAGTACCCAAACACTAAGAAGATCCCATGCTACTGATGCCAGTAATAGCAGATGCAATTCCCTAAGTCAACTTGATTAAAAGCAGTTAATGGACTTCTCCTCAAAGAACTTATCCAAACCTTTCTTAAACCCAGCTACACTAACTGTGCTAACCACATCCTCTGGCAACAAATTCCAGAGCTTAATTGTGCATTGAGTAAAAAAATAATTTTCTCTTAAATGTGCTACTTGTTAACTTCATAGAGTGCCCCCCTAGTACTTCTATCAATTCACATCTACTCGTACCAGACCTCTCATTATTTTAAAGACCTCTATCATATCCCCCCTCAGCTTTTCCTCTTAGAGGAGCTGTTCCATCCGCTATATCATTTTGGTCGCCCTTCTCTGTACCTTCTCCATCGCAACTATATCTTTTTTGAGATGCGGCAGTCAGAATTGTACACAGTATTCAAGGTGTGGTCTCACCATGGAGTGATACAGAGGCATTATAACATTTACCATTTTGTTAACCATTCCCTTCTTAATAATTTGTAACATTCTGTTTGCTTTTTTGACTGCTGCAGCACACTGAGCCGACAATTTCAAAGTATTATTCACTATGTTGCCTAGATCTTTTTCCTAGGTGGTAGCTTCTAATATTCAACCTAACATCGTGTAAATACAGCAACATTATTTTTCCCTATATGCAACACATTTCACTTGTCCACACTAAATTTCATCTGCCATTTGGATGCCCAGTCTTCCAGTTTCGCAAGGTCCTCCTGCTATGTACACAATCCACTTGTGATTTAACTACTCTGAATAATTTTGTATCATCTGCAAATTTGATAACCTCACTCATTATATTCCTTTCCAGATCCGTCATAAATATATTTAAAAGCACCGGTCCAAGTACTGATCCCTGAGGCACTACACTGTTAATCCTTTTCCACTGAGAAAATTGACCATTTAATCCTACTCTCTGTTTCTTGTCTTTTAAACAGTTTGTAATCCATGGAAGGACATTGCGTTCTATCCCATGACTTTTCAGTTTTCTTACAAGCCTCTCATGAGAGACTTTGTCAAATGCCTTCTGAAAATCCAAATACACTACATCTATGGCTCACCTTTATCCATCATGGAGTTGAAAGCTCCATGATGGACTGCTGGTCCTTTTCTCTTGTGAGGCATGTTGAATGAAGAAACCAAGGTTAGTGGAGAGCTGAAAACCAGTGCTGGGGCTGTGTCTCAGCTTGTGCCACCATCTTGACTCCTCCCAAAATGTTTATTAAAAACAAAATCTGGTCGATTTTAAAAGCTCTACATATGCCAAAGCTGGGAGAGATGAGTGTGACTCGGCCTGGCACCCACCATGCAAATTATAAAACTAGAATGGGTATATGCATATCTCTGGATATGCGCATAAAATTTTTTCTCACCAAAACGGAAGGGGTGTGGGTGTTTTTGGGTGAAGCATGGGTGGGATATGGGTGATCTGGATCTATAGCAAGAATCTAGTGCATAATTATGTGCACAAGCATACACCAGGTTCACCTACCATGTAACTTTACTTCTGCTATGGATGGTGTGTAATAAGTCATGTAACAAAAAAAATATATATACTAGTTAGTGTGGTCTTAAGGGTAATAGGATGAAAGATAGGCAAGTTAGCTAAGGGGTTTAAAATGTCCACTCCTTTACTGGGGTGAACTGTTAAAAAGGCCTATTGCATCGCCATGCATACCTACTAAAATTCCCCCCACTTACGTGCTCAAGTCAGCATTTGTGCGCACATGCACGTGTCAACATAAAATCATGCATACGTGTACATGTAAATAGCCATTTTTATAACACATGCACATATATGCACATATACGCTGTGTATATTTTAAATTTGGCATGTCCATGTGCTCACACCAGCAAACGCACATGGGTCTTAATTTTTACTTCAATGTATTTAATATTTTTGTAGACTATTATCTACCTATCACCAGTTATAGGTAAATGATAGTGTTTACACATGTTCAAATCTTTCAATATGAGGACGTGAATGTTACTTGATACAAGTGTCAGGTATAGAGTGATTTAAAAAATTTCTGGCCTTGATTTGTTCTCTTTTATGTCTTCTTCCTGCATCTTCTCATCCTGACTCCAGAGAGACTGGGAAACTATGAAATCAATGATTTGTTGCCTGAACAGAAGAAAGTACCATATATACTTGTGTTTAAGTAAATCTAATCTATAAGTCAATAGACAATTTTGAGACCAAAATCCATTGAAGTGCATTGACCCATGTATAAGTCAAGGTTTAAAATGAGCAATCTATCCGGAAGAAAAGAATTCAAGAAAAGTCATGTCCATATTGAAAAATGTCACGTGGCATGCTACCTTCAAAACAGGTCAAAGGCACAACCAAAATTAGCCACATAAGTTAAATGGCTAACTGCTAATTTAGAAGTTATCCACTTAACTTATGTGGCTGTTTCAGTGGTTGGCGCATATGTATGCACATACCAAGGGAACTTTATATTATATTCAGAAAGTATGCATGAAAATTATACTCAGATAGTATGAGTGTATAAGTAAACCCAGCTTTTTGGAGCCTACTTTTCAGCATAAATTTCTCGACTTTTGCATGAGTATAAACGGTAATCTAGCTGCATCAGTCTTGCTTTGTCCTTTGACTATAATGGGAAACAAAATAAATGGAGACAAATATATTTGTGATTTTTGGTGCACCCTGCATTTATTTCTAGGGTCTCTGAATGAATTCAAAATGGCCTTGTTCATTCCATTCTACCCATTCATTTCAAATGAATATACATTACATGCATAGAAGGGGTGCATGTTTGTGATGGATGTGGAACTGAGTGTGGAGTGTCAGTGTGTAGATGTGAGGCACAGGTTTATGGTGTGTGGCCTGGATAGTATGTTTGGGGGTATGCAGTGTGTGGGTGTCTGTAGCTTGGGATATGGGTATGTGTTGGTTGTTGGTGTGTGTGTATATGTGAATGTGGGAGAGTGTAAGGGGATGTGTGAGGGTGAATGTAGGAGTATATTGGGGTTTGTCTGCGTTAATGATTTCTTTTCAGCCTGCTATGTTTTATATGATGGTTCTTTAAGTCCTTTCTTTTATCCTACTTTAGGGAATCACAACTTCTCCAAAATATTTGGCCAATGGTTTACTGGTTTTCATTTCTTATTGTTTGTGAATGTGAGTGCTTTAAAGGATTCTTTTGCCAGATTTAGTTTTATATTTATATTGTTTGATTATATTGTTTTATATTTATTGAATACATTTGATATTGTTTATCATTTATATATTTTTATTTTTAATGCTTAGATATTTATTTTCTCCTAGAGCAGGCACATGTGTCAACATTTCCATGTCAGTATTTAAGAGCTCTCAATTTGATCTATTTTAATGTTGTTATAATGTTTCATTTCTCATAATATATACTAAGTATATATTCATCATATTAACATAATATGGTGCTATTTGGGGGAAGGGTGTTGCCACCACTCCTTTCTGACAGTTTTTCCTCCAGTGGTTAGCATTCTTGCCTCTCTTGTATGCTGTTGATTGCATAAAACCTGTTCGAAATATATATATATATATATATATGTTTTAAATGTGAAATTACCTGCCAATGCCAGACGTCTAAGAAGTAAGTTGGGAGAGTTAGAGTGTATAGCAGTGTATATGAGATTGACATAAATGGCATCACAGAGACTTGGTGGAAGGAGGATAACCAATGGGACAGTGCTATATCAGGGTACAAATTATATCACAATGATAGGGAGGATCAACTTGGTGGGGGTGTGGCACTTTATGTCCAGGAAGGTATAGAGTACAACAGGATAAAGATCATACAAGAGACTAAATGCTCAGTAGAATCTATATGGGTACAAATCCCATGTGTGTTGGGTAAGAGTATAATGATAGGAGTATACTTCCGTCCACCAGGACAAAATGGTCAGACAGATGATGAAATGCTTAACCAATTTGGCAGTGCAATAATAATGGGAGATTTCAATTATACCAATCAAAAAATGGGAACACAAAAATAAATTTTTTAATAGCCTTAATGAAAGTGTCAGCAAGCCTGTCTTTGTATTTCTATCAAAACCAACCGGTCTTCTCAATCATTCACCTTCAATAGCATTTTATTCTATATGCTTTTTTTGGATTTTTTTCTTATAGGATTTTTTTAAAAAGAATATTTTGCCACAGTCCAGAAATTTTTCAAGTGCCCAACACGGTCATGTTTCACACAAACAGTGCTTCCTCGGGGGCATTTAAATTAATATTTCAACATATCTATAAAACTGGTTTCAATAAGACGTGCAAAGATATCAATAATACACAGCAATACTTATCTTGAAAAAGGCTACCATTCTCGTCTGGACTGGCATCTCAACAGTCTTGCAATCTGAATGGAGGAACGAGGCTGATGAGAGCGTCTCTTTCAATATTCTGTTTACACCGAGAGCGGGAACGGGACATCATTCTATGCAAATGGGGATTTCCAAACAAATATGACGTCAGGTAGATGAGGGAAATAGAAAAGAATCTCTTCTAGATTTCATACTTCTACTCACAAACTGAACATGTTACCCAAGGAAAACATGTAAGTCCATTCAGTATTCAGACCGAGAGGGATGATTGTTTTTAATCTGTATCTCCAATGCTGTTCCAAACGGAGAAGATATAAACCCCAATTCTCTCCCCGCCAATGTTGAACTACTTGGTCTATTGCACAGAAAGTCAGATCAGTAAAAGAATGTCCATAGTGAATACAGTGGGTAACCAAGGGTTCTTCTACATGGCCAGTTTTTAAATTAGATCGGTGTTCAATCATTCTGGTTTTTAACATCCTTTTGGTTTTACCAATGTATAACAGATTACACGGGCATTTGATCAAGTATACAACCATCATGGAGGTGCACGTTGTGTGATGCTTGAGATAAATTTTAAAACCAGATGACAATTCCAAAACATCAGCAGCAGTCATGGGATTTGCGCACACTGAACACGACTGGCATGGTCTATGAGAACCTGAATTCACTAATGTGGTATCAGATGGAAGAGAAAAATCTGAATGTACATGTTGATCACGTAAGTTTTTGGCATGAGAAAAAGTTATCCGTGGGAAGGATTGGAAAACATCATGTATTTGCAGAACATGCCAGTATTTGTAAATCGCTTGTTTTATGATCTTCGCTTCTGGTGAAAATGGTAAAATACAGGTAAGAGTAGCAGAATCTTCGTGGGGTGGAGTCAAAAATAACCATTCTCTATGTGAGAATTTTGCCCGCAAATAGGCCTTTCTGATGCATTTTCATGGGTAGCCACGTTGTAAAAACCGTTCTGACAGGGTCTGGGATGTGTGTCAAAATCTGCAATAGTTGTGCAAAGTCTCCTCAAATGAATAAACTGACTCATTGGGAGACTCATTTTTAAAGCTCACGGGTGTGCACTCAAAAAATGTAGATATGTATTTGAGCATACTGATTTTCTGTAGATGGAAGTAAAGAAACCACCATTGAGTAGTTCTATTTTAATGTCCAAAAAAGAAATCTTTCTGTCTTGAATCTCAGCTGTGAAATGCAAATTTGAGTTGCAGGAATTGAGCCAATCCAAAAAAACTTTAAATTTATCAACAGTCCCCCGCCACAGAATAAAAACATCGTCGATGTAACGCTTCCAAACAATGAGATGTCGTGTGAAAGTATGATCAATCAGCCATTTTTCTTCAAACTTATGCCCCCATGGCCTTCTCGCAAATCTGTTGAAAAAAAATGTGAGTCAAAAGCAAAAAAATTATTTTTTAATACCACTTCCAAAAGCTGTGTCAGAAAAAGGCTGGGAACACGATGCGGTCGTGGTCATTGGCCAAAATAAAAATTAGCCACTTCAATTGCCTCATCCTGGGGAATTGGTGTATACAATGCCTCAACATCCAAAGTTACAAGTTTGAGATCCGTGGTATTGATCTTCAGATTTTCTAAAAACATCACCATTTCTGAAGAATCTCTGATAAACGATGGCATTAGAGGAACAAAAGGAGCTAAAAATTGGTCAATGAACCGGGTAATGGTTCAAGCAAAGATCCACAACTTGAAACAATAGGGCGGCCAGGAGGGTGTTGAAGATCCTTATGAATTTTCAGGAGTGTATAGAATACTGGAATCCGGGGTTGTGATTTCCGGCGGTCCGGAACCCCCGCTGAATGACCTCCTGCAGTCGATCTCCTGCCGGCGCCATTTTCCGTACGAAAACGATTTGCAGCAAGAAATCGCTCCCGGAACCCCGCTGGACTCCCAGGAAACTTTTGGCCAGCTTGGGGGGGCCTCCTGACCCCCACAAGACTTGCCAAAAGTCCAGTGGGGGTCCGGAACGACCTCCTCCGTCGAATCATTTTTGTCTATCGCCGCCGCCATTTTGCGGTGGCCATTTTGAAAAATGGCGCCGGCTGAAGACAACACGATTCTATTGAGGGGACCGTTCCGGACCGCCGCCGTTCTGGACCACCGCCGGATCCCCAGGTAATTTAAAGCATTTGGGGGGGGGGGGTTTCGGGAGGGTGGGGGATTTAATTTAAAGGGTCGGGGTGGGTTTTAGGGGGGTTTAGTGTGCCGGCTCACGATTTTAACAATTTTTCACGATAGTTTACACACCCAAACGGCAACAATACGATTCCCTCCCCCTTCCAGCCGAAATCGATCGTTAAGACGATCGAGGACACGATTCACATCTCTAATGGCTATTAATCAAATTTACTTAGGGAATAGCCACTGCTATTAATTGCATCAGTAGCATGGGATCTTCTTGGAGTTTGGGTAATTTCCAGATTGTTGTGGCCTGGTTTGACCTCTGTTGGAAACAGGATGCTGGGCTTGATGGACCCTTGGTCTGACCCAGCATGGCAATTTCTTATGTTCTTATGTTCTTAACAATGATTTATTCAGTCCTATTCACAGGTGTATATATTTTTTCTAACTTTTTCTTTACCTCAAATGGGTTATTTTGTGCATTAAATCTGTTGATATTATTCTGATTGCAGTCCTGAGTCTTGATGTTGCATGGGCTATATGTGAATGGTATGGGAGAGGGAATTTAATGCTGCAGTGGGGTTGCTTTGATGTTAGTTCAGATCATGATGGGATTGGGCTTTCTTGATAGGGGGATTGCCTTGATGGAACTGGGAGCAGTATGTTCTGTGGTAAAGAACATTGTCAGATTGTCAGCCCCCATCCATCAAAGTCAGATTGATTTTGATGGATGGGGGCTGAAATGCTCTCAACTAACTGGTCTTTTCATTTTAGAACAGTTAGCATGGGACATTTTGATGTGCACTCTACAATTGTTATTACAGATGAGATGCTCTCTTCAGGGCCTGTTGGAGAGGAATACATTCATCTATTCAAGCACTTTCTGCTGATGGAGGATGTTCCTGACTCTTGCAACTTGTATTCCAGCTTCTGCAACCTTTATTCCAGTCTTTACCAACAGACCTGCCTTTGCCTGCTGCTATTATCAGGGGCTAAGTGCAGACTAGTTGTAGGGAGTGAGGTGCCACTGGTAGAGAGAAGGATACCAATGAAGAGGAATGTCAAAAGGGGATTGGGAGCATTAGTGTCATAGATTTGCTCAGTAGAGGCCTCTGGGGGTGTTTATCTGTCAGCTTCTTAGCTGTTACTGGGGTCGCCACAAGAGGGTGCTCCTTGCAGTCCAACAGACAAACTTTATAAAGTCATTCAGCACTAGGACGAGCAGTCATGCAGCCAGAGGGAGCCAGTGGATGGCTTTCCATCATAGCCTGCCAAATGGAACTGATGCTGGTCCAGGTGGGCAGGAGGCCAGAGGAAGCCACAGTGATTGGTGTGTCAGCCCATTCAGATCACAGGAGGGAGGTGCAGTTTCATGATCCAGAAGAAACAGAGGTAGTGGCTCATCTAGGTGGCAGGAGGGTCTAGTTGGCAGCCTCATGGGAGTTGTACTGGGAAATGGGAGAGAGAGGGCTGAGGTCAGACTTGGCAGTAAACGTTTGATAAGATTGGGCTGGGGAGTAGAAGAGAATGTTAGGGTCAGGCTGGGGAGATGAGAGAAGAGTAATGATATCAGGCTGAGAGGAGGGTGGGGAGACAGGGGAGTTGGCATAGAAATGCTCATTTCCATGCAAATATTTTGTGGGCATTAGATTCTACACACAGGCATGTTCATACACATACACACAAATACAAAAACATATACACACTCAAACAAATACATAAACACACTTGCACATACACACACACACACACACACACGCCTACATGCACATATACACTGAGACATATACATTACATACACACACAGACATATATATACCTGTGTGTGTGTGTGTACATATATGAATAAATATTTGTAGTAACAACATTATTCTTTAACTTGCATTGTAGTTACTTGATCCTATAAGTGCCTTTGTCCCACTCTTAGGAGTGTATTGTTTGTTTATATGTGTATATGCAGTATAGTGCAGTTGCAAATTCACTGGCATATTATATCAATTTTTCAAAGTTTTGTTTTTCTTTTCATAGAGTCCTGCAAGTTATAAAAGAATCCTAAAAGGCAAGCTAAAGTATAGCATTAGGACCTTTGACGCCCTAGGAATGGAAAATGCCATTAAACATGGTTTCAGATTTAGCTTTAAACTTAGTCCAATTCTTGCCATGTATCGCGTAGTGATGTACTGTCACTTTACCCCAATTGCTGAGAGATTTCTCTGTATAATGTTACAGTGTAATAGCATTTTCCAGAGACATTAATTCATACCTGGACTGAAGTGGTAATATCCAGATGACAAAAGCATCTGTCATTATGCACTCAATAATAGCTCTCAAGAAGCCTGAACATTTGTCCTGTGCAGATTATTCTGTAGTGGCATTATTTACAAGCATGAATGTTCAAGAAGACTGTTAAGTGTATCCCTTTTTCTGTTTGGCATTAAAGTATCTCAAATAATTTTCACCTTCAAGGTTTCATCTTAAGGATGATATTTCCATTGCAGTGCTAGTAAGAATACTAATGCTGAGCCCAATTTTCAAACCAGCATATGTGCGAGTAAGTGGACGAACAGGAATTAATACTCTTATTTTATAAACCGAGCGGCACTGCCACACAGTTTATAAAATATAGAAAATACTGTGCAGTCCTACTCCAAATGTACATGTGCATGTTTCAGCACGTGCATATATTTCCAAAGCAAGAAAACACATGCTTTCTCTACCAATTAGATAAACATATGTGTGTGTATATTTTATGCGCAAAATATTCATGACACCATGTGAATTAATAGCCAGAATTAAAAAACAGAGGCAGGTATTTTATAAATGTGCATGTAAACTGTTTTGAAAATACCTACTTGCATATTTAGAATCATCAGTTCACCAATAACACCACCATTTCACCTAGACCTTTAGCATTTCACCGTGGCTGACCCCCCCCTCCCCCCCCCAGTTCATCCAGGCTTCCCACCCAAACATTGCAACCAATTGACACGTCACTTCAATTTGCACATATAAAAATGTACGAGTAAGTACAGTAATGTACATGCATGTATCTCTTACAACTACCATGCATACTTCTGAAATCCACTCTGGAATGCTCCTAGACCACTGCTTTTACCCAGGTACAATAGAAAAAAATACACACCGATTCTCAATATTTGTAAAATAGCATATAAACACGTACATGCTACTCATGTATGTATATGCAAACCACTTAGAAAACTCACCTTTTTGTGAGTAATTGCCAAACAGGCTGTCTATATGGATCATCCAGAGAAAATTGCATTTACAATACCATATACCCTCATTATCGCACCCCTCTGGATCACGAGAAATCCTGCCGGCACTGCCAGCGCTGTTCTGATAAGAGAAACGTGTTGGAAATGTGAGCAGTGGGTAGCTCGTGCATTCAGTGCTTGTCTTCTCAGAAGACTACAGGAAGTGCCGGGAGCAGGGCTTCCCGTGATTCTGGCGAGGACGTGGTACTGTAAGTGTGGGTGGGGAGAGGAGAGGACAGGGGACATTTTATTTAACAAATCAGAAAACGGGAAAGGAGGGGGGGGGGGGGGGGGGGGTCGGGAAATCTGTTACCCTGTACCCAATAAAAAGGAGAGTCTTTTGTGGGGTTTGGGGGACTGGAGTAGCACGGCCCGGCAGGCCAATGTAAAAACATTGCCAATAGGATTTGGAATTGGGCGGCTAGCCCACGATGATTACTTTTATTTTTACAGGTGAAGTAGAAAGTTACCTGATCACATGAGGCTGGATAACGTAAGCCTGGTATATGTGAAATTTGGCTAAGTTAGCCGGATAACTTTGGCACTCCCTAGGGCACCTCGTTTTTTTTTTTTCCAGATAAATTATAGCCATATGGCAATTTATCTGACTATAATTTAGCTAGATAAGTTGCCAAATGTTTCAAAGGTTGCCATTTAGCCGGATGGCTTGTGAGGTATCCAGATATGAGGCTTTGAATACTGATCTCATGATAAATAAGAAGTTGGGGACTACTAAGACTTAACCCAAAGGTTTATTCATTTTCCTAAAATGGCCATCATGGCTCCCTTGGTTCTATGCAAGAGATACGTAATGGAAATTTAAAAAATTCTTGCAAATGCCTTTCTGCTCCTTGGCAGGGTTTATTCCCCTCTGGCTGGGTGAAGGAAGGAGGAGCAGAGAGACAAACAGGTTGGGGGAGAATTATCTCTAGATAGCTTGGATCTGACTGCTTTTCTAGAGAAATCAGGGGAAGGATATAATCAAGAGAGCTAACAGGTTGGATACATTATTTTTTGGCCAAGATAAGGATTCTGTTATGCATCTTTATTTTTGTAACTGTGGGCTGTTTTTTCTTGGCGAAAAGTGTGGGGTTTTCCTGAGTTCTGTAAGGGGAACGAAGGAAGAAATTCCTGACCTTCTAACTGGAAGTCCTAGCTTAAGGGGCAATCTTTATCATTTTATATCCATGTAAATGTGCTGCCAAGATGCAAGTGTATCTTCTGTTTTGTTTTGGGTTTTTTTACCTCATGCAGTTGTGTTTTTTCCTTGATGCTAAGAAGGCGAGGGGTTTGGGAAGTTCAGGTAGTGGGAGAGATAACTCATTCTCTTGCTGCATTTTTTTTTTTATTATTATTAATAGAATATGTCAGTTAGTTAATGTATCTTTTTAATTATTTCTTATATGTCAATCCCTCATGGTGATGTGTGTGGTACTCTTCTATTTATTGGTGGACTTTTGTAGGGCACTGATGTTGTTTTCTACTATTTATTTTCTACAAGAAACTAATGCATGGACTTCCTGAGTTAGTGTGTCATGTACCCTCTCTTTCTAGTTTATTAACTCACCTTTTTGAAACTGCTTTTAAATTCTAATCACTTCTCCCTCAGACTCTTGCATGTTGTGTAGAATGTAAGCTCCATTGAGTAGAGTCTGTCTCTTATGTGTATCTGTACAACAAGGCCAATATTCAGTAGGCTGTTTAGTGGACAAATACTGTAACTTGACCTGGATACTCAGTGGGATAAATGTCTCACTGAATATCCCTATTTAAAGTTATCCGGCTACCCATCCTTTCCTCCCATCCACTTGCAGTCTCACTCTCTGTAGGCTTACTCTTCTAGTGCTGGAAGCATAAACTGCAGGTAGTTTATGCTTCCAAAGCAGAAGCAGTGCTGCATTGGTGCAAGCCAGGCCATTAAGAATGTGCTACTGACGGAAGTTGATTTTTTATTATTGGAGGAGTGGGGTGGGAGAGTTGGAGGGGTGGGAGGAAGTGTGGCTGCAGGTGGGTGGCGAGGAACTTGGGGGGGGGGGGAGGCAAAAGTAGAATGTTATCTGGACTTACAAGGCTGGATAACTGAGTCAGTTATAATTATAAATCTGCTAAGTTCAGAATAACCTAATTCCTCCCTGAAATGCCCCAGAACTACTATTGTTTTTTTTTTATCCACCTAGATTTTAGTCAGACATCTGGCTAAATTCTAGCTGGATAAAGGGCTGAATATACCAAACCTTGCCATTTAGAAGATATTTAGTAGCTCAACCAGCAATTGACCTGAATGCAAGGGTTACAATTTTAAACTGAGTGAAGAGACTTTAACACTGGCATATTATGATCCCTGTTGTTACGAGCGCGCGCGGGCGCGGTCGTCTCGGGCGGGTGGTGAGCCCTTGGGCCACGGCAGGACCCCAGGAAGAGCCCAAGGCCACACCGTGGGAGGTGAGCTGAGCAGGCATGGTGAGCCAGGCAGGCAGGAACAGAAGCAGGGAGTCCGACCCTCAGCCGGACCTGCATGCCCATGGTAGCCAACACGGGGAAGTTGACTAATGAACGGTCCTCCGACTGTTCCCGGCCCTTTCGGACCTGCCGCAGGGAACGGCAATGGGCAGCAGGCCGGACAGAGGTGAGGGCAGACAGAGTCCTTAAACAGAAGACATCAAACGGGGCAGAAGCAGGCTGAAGCAAGACGAAGACATCAGGACAAGGGCTGAAGCGAGACACAGGAAAGGTCCAGGCGAGCAGGAACTCCGATGCTGGGATACTCACATCCGAAGCCCCCTCGGCTGGCAGAAGCTCAAGAGCCCGTGGGACGAATCCCTCCTGTTGGCCACTCCAGGGCCCAACAGGACAGAAGGCTCAGGAACCAGGTCAAGGCAGAGACAGGTAGACATCCGGACAAGGGCTGAAGCAGACACTGAAGACAAGGCTGGACGGGAACATTGCACTGTCCATCAGGGCACCCTACTCAGCCCGCCCGTGGGACTGAGTCGCGGACCACCCTGTCCCAGACGCGCCCTACTCAGCCCAGGAAGGCTGGTCGCGGACCACGCTGAGAAGGAGGGTGCAGGGAAGACCCAGGCGAACAGGAACTCCGATGCTGGGATACTCACATCCGAAGCCCTTTCGGCTGGCAGGAACAGGAGCAGACAACAGGCAAAGACACTGGACTAGGAACCATGGAAGACCTGGATCAGCACGGTTACAGCCAACTGTAAGGCCTGATCGAAGGCCCGGTGCAAGTGAACAGACAGTCCTTAAGTACTGGAGGTAGAAGGCAACTCCCTGGGAGGAGCTTGCCAGGACCGCCCACCGCTGGTCCTATAACTAGGGTAGAGAGCTGCGGGCCAGCCCCTAGAGAAACGGGCGTGGCTGGAAGCAGGAAGTCCAAACGCTGAGGCTTGCAAGCCACAGGCATGCCTCAGGAGCAGCTAGGCCTCTCAGGCCCTGGAGCAAGTCCTGGATGATGCGCAGGCGAGGCCCTGGCTTCAGAGCGGCCTCTGGAGGAAGGTAAGAGACCTCCTGCAGCGCAGCAGCAGGGGGGATCGCAACACCTGTATTTAGAGCCAGCCACCAACTTTGCTGCAGTATTCTGGATCAGCCACAATCTTCTTGGTTTCTTTAAGGGTTGACCACAATAGATATTATTCCAGTTATCTGACCAAAACAGTAGGGGTGTGCATTCGGATTGACCGCATTAGTAAAACGCTACTCATATTTTTTTTTAACTTAAAAAATTGATTCGACATAAACGATCGGATTTCCCACATATCCAACATAGATATGTTGGATATGTGGGAAATCGCGATTGTTGAGCCAAAATAAAAATATAAACCCCCTCACCCTCCTTAATCCCCCCCCCCCCGACTTACCACAACTCCCTGGTGATGGAGCGAGGAGTGAGGACGCCATTTCTGCAATCCTTGGCGAGAAGCATGTGACGTCAGCGGCATGTCGAGTGACGCCGGCGTCACGTGATTCCCGGCGAGTTCGCGCCGGACGGCTCGTTCGGCCCAAAAAGAACTTTTGGCCAGCTTGGGGGGGGCCTCCTGACCAGGGCGAGGAGCCCTGACCCCCCCAAGTTGGCCAAAAGTTCTTTTTGGGCCGAACGAGCCGTCCGGCGCGAACTCGCCGGGAATCACGTGACGCCGGCGTCACTCGACGTGCCGCCGACGTCACATGCTTCTCGCCAAGGATTGCAGAAATGGCGTCCTCACTCCTCGCTCGATCACCAGGGAGTTGTGGTAAGTCTGGGGGGGAGATTAAGGAGGGTGAGGGGGTTTAAATTTTTTTTTTGCACATATGTACATATACCCAACTCATTGGATTTTTTTTATGTCCATTTTGGCCGCAAGTGGGACCCCCTTTCGGACATAAGAAATATGAACATAAAATTTTGCTCTGCACATCCCTGCAAAACAGTATCATAGCCCAGACCAAAGTATGAAGGCTTGCTTGATCCAAAAATGCTCACATTTTAATGTATGGTGGGAAAACAAAAAACCTTAGAGATGAATCTGATAAGTTCGTAGTTTTAACTCACTATTCAGGTTCATATCCAGATTCCATGCCTGCTTAATGAATGGAACCGAAGTATTCTTACCCACTGGTAATCCTAAATTTCCTTTTTTTTTTTTCATACTTCCCCATTGCTAACACCTTGCTCTTAAAAGGATTCAATACCAGTGTATTCCGTGCTATTTTTTTGTGCTGTTATACTTTACCTGAAAAAAAAAAAAAAAAAAAAAACCTTTAAGGAGAGACCCTGACTTACAGAGGCATTGTAAATACGGGAGTCTGTCTACGGCAGAAGGATCCAATGAGGAGTCCGATTACTGTGCTCCATCTGGGGCTTAGTCATAGTAACCTTTGACTTGGAGCAGCAGGCACAAAAGGAGAACAGAGAGGGAAGAGAGGCAGCAGGGGGCAGAGAGCACTCATTCTCAGCCTGAGCTCCAGCTGAGAGGAGAGATAAGCCTTGCAGATAGCAGAAAGAGATAATCGCCCTGCCATTCAGGACTAAAAAAAACCCGTCCCCCGGGTGAGTTGGTGCAAAGGAGAGGGGAGGCAAACTTCCAGCTGTGCAGAGGAAACCAGCACCCCCTTCTCACGTGCTTGCAGCTGTGAACAGCAGCTGCGATTTGTAAGAACCCTTTTTGCCCGTCTGGCAAAGAACTATGGCAAGGTAAATAGGACTTCAGTTGCTGTTTCAGAAGGAAGCAAGTGTCTTAAAGCCTAAGCCTGTGCTTCCTTGCGAAAAAAAACCTTCCTTCTTCCACATCCCCCAACTGCTTGCTGTGTTAAACCGTTCACAGCCTGCAACCCAGTTTTACCATCCCGGGACCATCATACTACGTCTAATCCCAGCATGTTTTAAGTAATTGCTTTAACCAGGGGTTGGTTAGTCGTACAGTGAGAGAAAATGCCAACAGCAAGCAGAAAAACAGAAAGTGATCAAACAGCCAGGAATCTACCCTGCTTTCCGCTAAACTTGGAAGGACCCAAAAAACAAAGCGGTAGCCGATCCAGTGAGCTGTGTAACAGTGACGACAATAGGAATCGGATGGGCGTTTTAATAAAGGGCTTGTTATCATCCGATTCCTATTGTCGTCACTGTTACACGCTAAACTTGGAAGGCACTGTTTTGTGTTTTGCTTTTTTTTCAGCCCTGACAAATGATTTGGCTCATTTTGCCCCCAACCTCCTTTGGGTGATTAATTTTTTCAGCACTCCTGAACAATGTTGATATTATCTAGAGATGTACACACAAACACACACACACACACACAATCTAACCCTAATTTAACTCTATAATTTTTTGTGTATTTCCTTTCTGCACTTTGTTTTTTTTTTTTTATCATTATATGATTCAAGTAGGATGTTGCATCCTTATTTTAGGTGATCCAGGTAAGCTGTTTTTCTGTATACACAACTCCTTGCATTATCTCATGGATAAGTAAACTAGTTCCTGTTTGAGATTTGAGACTGTGATTGCTGTCTTTGGGGGGAATTTTAAAAGAGCCCTCCTAAATTAGGCAGCAAAAATGTGTGCAAGTTACATCAATTTTCAAATTGGACTTGTACACCTAAATTCACGCTAAAATTATCACACACACCTTTCCTCTGTACATGTTAAGATCTTGAATTATGTCTCCATATGCTGTCCACTGACCATTTTAGTAGCAAACATCTGGACTGACTCCATCCAGTTTAAATGCTTTTGAAGTTGGTGTCTCCAGAATTGTACACAGTATTCCAAAAGAGATCTCACCAGGGACTTATTTATATAGGATAAATATCATCTCCTTTTTTCTACTGACCATTCCTTTCCCTATGCACTCAAGACTATTTCTGGCTTTTGCAGTTGCTTTATCCACTTATTTGAACATGCGTATACCACACATGTGCTAGTGTATTGACTTTGAATTTTAAGCTGGATAAGGAGCTAGAGGGTTAATAGAGTGTATAGAGTAGGAATAACTAGTAGAATAATACCTCTGTACAGGCATTTCGTAAGACCTCATCTTGAATATTGTGTCAATTTTAGAGCTGTACCTCAAAATAGATTTAGATAGGGTAGAAACAGTCCAGAGAAAAGCTACTAACAAGCTACTAAAAGAGTGTAGGATCTGTTACAAAAGTCCTATGTAATGAGACTTAAAGATCTTTAAATGCTACTGGAGAGGAGAGAGAGAAGGGATATTGCAGACACGGATATCAGTAATGCACAAGAAACAAATCTTTTTCAGAGAAAATAATACTTTAGAATAAGAGGTGATGGGGATGAAAATCCAAGGGTTTAGATCCAGCAGTGACAACATAAACATGTTTTATATTGGAAAGGGTAAGTGAGCTCTTGGAGGTGGGGGTAGTAGATAAAGAAATGATGACAGAGGATTCTGGGTTGTGAAGAAGTGAGGGGAAAAGCTAAAGATGACCTGGGGCTTATGGCATTTCAGCAGGAATGGAGTTGAGCAGACTAGATTTATACTTTTTAGTGTATTTATTTACATTTATGGATCACTGCACTCAACAAAGCTCACAGTGATTTACAGCACAATGAAATCCATACTAACATAAT
The DNA here is from genome assembly GCF_901001135.1 of Rhinatrema bivittatum. Lineage (NCBI taxonomy): Eukaryota > Metazoa > Chordata > Amphibia > Gymnophiona > Rhinatrematidae > Rhinatrema > Rhinatrema bivittatum. Next base: position 18,741 of record NW_021821211.1, read on the forward strand.
GATCAATAATACAACATAAAAACTTGGCAAAACAGTAAAACAGATGGTATGCAGAATAAAAATCCATACAATATAATAATCAGCAGTACATCATAAAATCTACGTAAACAGTAAAACAGATTCTGCATTCTGTATTATCTAACATAGCATCCAAAACCTGAGGCCCTTATTTGACTTCATGTTTTGATACTGTGCTACTTCTTTACACCGTATGTAACAGTGCTTAGTATTGAGGTAGGACAGCATCAAGATACACCATTAATAAGCTCTACATAGCAGGAAATCCAAACTTTCAAGTTCTTCTTCTCTTTTCACAGGGTCAGATTGGTTTTAGGATGTGCCAAAAGTCAAGTTCTCCTCAATGATGGGACTGGAAGAATTAAAACATGGAAGGTCATGACATGAAAGTTTTTGGAACACTCCTTAGTGGGCCCCAGTAGGAGATGATGAGAATGATGCAGAAAGCTACAAGGGAGAAGAACTACTCAAAGGTGAGACTTCAAAGTAACCCTTTGCCATCCATTTTTACAACTTCTTTTTTGGAAGCCTCCCAGTTGTTGTCTGATTGTGCTTGAAATCTGATTAAGAGAGAGCAAACAAAATGAATGGACAGCCCTCCTTTTTCCCATGGGCCAGATAAATATTAAGACCTTCATATGTCATGACTTTACTTATTAACATTGAGATCTTACGTCCCAAAAACGTCATTTACTAACTGATGGCCTCAATTCAGTCGTCCCAAATCAAAAAATACAGGGCTCTTCTACTGTCACACTTGCTGTTCCTGGGCTCCCTCACCTATTTTCATTATCTCCTTTCCCTCTTAAACTGTTTTTTTTTACTGTATTTTTCACTTTCTGAAATCTCTTTGCCTCTGCTACTGCAGACAAGTCACAATAAAAGGCTTCTTTTTTTTTTTTAACAAGTCACCCTGGGGCCGATACAGTAAGGACGCGTAACAAAAAGTGTGGCAGTGCCGGGCGCCCGCTCGTTTGATGTGCGCACATTTTGGTTCACAAGCTGCTTGATTCAGTATTCAAATTAGATGCAAATGTAAGCGGCGGCAAATGAGCGTCCAAAGCGCGTCAATGAAGTAGTAGGCATTCGCAATCCATTTTACTGTATAGAGCGGTATACAGCGCCTGTACAGTATCCAGGGTGCGCTAGTACCTGTCATTTCAAATGTCATTTCAAATGTCATTCCACCGAGTAAGTGGATGGTTCTTTTCTACAGACCCCTCATGGACACTGGGGCCACTGCCCTGAGCATCCGGACGTCCTCTTGTTCAGAAGCCACCCCCAACCCTCCATGTCCAGACGCCCGACCGGATGTCCAAGGTCGGGGCTTCCGCCTTCCCGCCTGTATCCGGGCATCCATGAGCAGAGGCCCCGCTGCCTTCCAACATCCATGGCTGCCTCCTTGAGTGCCCAGCTGGACGTCCAAGGTCGGGGCTTCCATTCATGGACCTTCCCGCCTGTATACGGGCGTCCATGATCAGAGGTCCGCTGCATTCCAACGTTCATGGCCGCTGCCTTGAGCGCCCGGCTGGACGTCCAAGGTAGGGGCTTCCATTCATGGACCTTCCCGCCTGTATCCGGGTGTCCATGATCAGAGGCCCCGCTGCCTTCCAACGTCCATGGCCACTACCTTGAGCGCCCGGCCGGCCATACAAGGTCGCGGCTTCCGGACGTTCCTGCCTCTTTCCGGACGTCCATGACTGAAATGCCCCACTGCCTGTACAGACGTCTGTGCTTCTGTCTGTCTGGTTGATTTTACCTTTGTATTCCATGTGCTTCTCTTCTGTTTTGTAGATTTTCTCTTTGTATTCCATGTACTCCTCTTCTGTTTGGTTGAGTTTCCCTTTGTATTCCATGTGCTCCTCTTCTGTTTTGGTGTTTTTCCCTTTTTATTACATGGGCTCCTCTTCTGTTTGTCCTCTTCTGTTTTGTAGATTTTCTCTTCTGTTTTGTAGATTTTTCTCTTCTGTTTGGTTGAGCTTCCCTTTGTATTCCATGTGCTCCTCTTCTGTTGGTTTGATTTTCCCTTTGTATCAAGTGTGCTCCTCTTCTGTTTGTTTGATTTTCTCTTTGTATTCCATGTGCTCCTCTTCTGTTTGGGTGATTTCCCTTTGTATTCCATGTGCTTCTCTTCTGTTAGATTTTCCCTTTGTATTCTGCCTGCATGCTCTGCATGTGCTCCTCATCCTTGCAGTCATTCTGTTCTTGATTATCGCCACAGTATCACCACAGAAGTGACATGCAATAAATTGTGGAAAGGAAACACGAACCAACTTTTTGAAGCAAAATAAATATATTTTGAAATTTAAACTATTTACAAAAATATGTTTCACAATAATTTGACATTTTGATAAGGGGGGGCATGGGGAAAAAAGAGGAGGGACCATGCCATGGGGGAGGAGGAGGAGCATCATCATTGATGGTCCTCAGGCGGTGCCCATCCTGCAGGAGCCCACGCCATGATGAGCAGGGACTGAGCTCCTGCCATTGTTCGCAGGAGCTCAATTATCTCCTCCTGGCCACGGCACAGATCATGCTGGATGGTCACCACCTGCACTGTCATTCCCTCCTGTGTCGCCAGGCCGTGGGTCATCTGCGCCAGGAGGAGCAGCATAGAGTCCAGGCACCCCTCATGGGCTGAGGGCCCTTCCCTGGCCGCTGATGACCTGCCCCTGGAAACCCAGGAGAGACAGGGCGGACAACATCAACAAAGATGTCCTCCTCATCTCCCATGGCAAGTGGGGCGGGTGGGGCAGGAGAGAGTTGGGGCAGAAAAATAACAGGGGGATCTATCATGGGGGTGGCTCGATAACAGGGGGGGCTTGATCATGTGGGGGGGCTCAGTCAAGGGGGGGCACGATTGCGGGCTGAGGGGACACTCTCGGTTTTGCCGCTTCATCCTCCTCCGTTTCTGTCTCTGCCGATGTGTCTGAAAAGAGAAAAAGTTAAAGCGTTACTGCTGTCGCACATGAAAACATCCACAACAGTGTAGGAGGGAGAACTTAGCAACATTTTAAACAGGAACATAACCTCTACTATAACAGAGAGTATAACATTTACAAATACACATTTCATAGGCGTGCCAAATGGCATTAAACATCCACATACTTTAAGTATGCCGATGCTATTAAAGGCTCACCGTGGCATTGTTCTGGAGGAGATTATTCCTCACCACTGGAGCTGTCATCCGTGTTGCTCTCTGAAAACAGAAATAGAAAAATTGTCACAGCTGCGCATGCAATGATCAAGAATGGTACAAATGTTAAATTTCTTCATGGCATTTGTTAAGAAGACCTTGACGCTCGCAGGTCAAACATGACATTTGCTAACTGCACGTACCTTCCGCTCTGCGATGGGCCCACAGGGCCCTCAGATAATCCGGTTCCTCCCTCTGGATCCGCCATTCCCACTTATTCAATGCCTCAACCTGGCGGTAATACAATAGAAATAGGAAACATAAGTTGAACTAAAACGTTTACTTTGCTTTTGAGGCAAAAATAAATTCAAAACAAACAAGTCTAAAAAGTGAAGTGTCTGTTTTCCTTTTGTCACCCACAGCAATACAAAACTACTACCCAATAGACATGTGGTTCGTTTATCACCAGAATTTGAAAATCACAACGAAATTTCCTATTTCGTTGTGGTTTCGGAGACCCCAAAACCCGAAAAGAATTTTCCCTGAATTTCGGGGAAATTTCATTTTTCGGGTTTGCATGGGGAGAGGTACACTTTTTTTTTTTTTTTAAATTAAAAACCACCCCAAACATTTAAATAAGCTATAATACAACACCCCCCCCCCCCCCCCCGATCCCGATCCCTCCCCAAGACTTACTAAGTACATCCCTGATGGTCCAGCGCGGTCCCCGGGTTCCATTTGCCGTGCCATGCCCGTGATAATTCAAGCCATGCAGTGGTTACTGAGTGCACTACTGCTGTGCTGTATTGTATTTACTTTATAATCTGATCATCCCCACCCCACTAGCACTCTTGATGGGAAGTGGAAGCAGCAGGAGAAACTCCCTGTTGGTTTATTATTTTTCAGAGCAGCACAAAAGTACATAAGAATGACAGTATAAAATCATCCTGTACATTTGGGGAGCAGGATACTTACTGAAAGAGATTTTTTTGTAGGGTTGTGCATTTATTTGAAACAAATGGGAAAAACATAGCAAATATGTCCATATTTGTTTCATATGTGGGTCCACTGAAGCAAATGGAGGATTTCCATGAATGAAACAAATAATCTTCACCCTATTTGTTGTATTTCCTATTCATTTCTATAGCAAATTGAAGCCATAGAAATGAATGGTAAACATACTGCTGAAAAAAAAGCAGTCCTGCTCTATTACTGAGAAAAAAAGCAACTGGTAACTATAGCATCCAGCTCTTATAATGCTCTATTAAGGCTCTGAACTCACCATCTTGTGAGAGCCTTGATAGAGCCATGGCAAGACAAGTTGGCAAGAGACTAACCAGAGGACAAACCATGGTGTAATATTTTTTTTTTCAATAGCCTAAAACTACTATCATAAGACCATAAGAATTGCCTTATTGGGTCATACCAAGGGTCCATCAAGCCCAGTATCCTGTTTCCAGCAGTGGCCAGTTCAGGTCACAAGTACTTGGCAAGAATCTAAATAAATCTCATGCTGCTATCATGCAGTGATAAACAGTGGTTATTCCCTAACACTCGGATTTTAAAAGCCTGGAGCACATGAAAACTGGGGAATACACATGTGGCTGTGCCTTGTGTGCACAGAGGCATTTTAAAAACCCATGAGGCCCTGTCCCAAGGAAGTGCGTGCCTTGGCCGGCCGCCATGTGCAACTTAATTCATCTATCCAGATGAAATAAGTTCTGAAATAACAAAAAAAAGGTATGAACAGGGGTTATAGGGGTCAGGAAGGAGATTGAAAAAGGGAGGCAGAGTAGGAAGCAGTATACCGAAGTTCCCTCCCAGTCCATTCGTTAATTGGAGCAGACTGGGAGGCAACTGAGAAAGGCCTACTCATGTCACCGCTCGTATTTTTTTTAAATCCCCCCTGCTCGTATTAGACGACACGCACCTGCACATGCATGCACCGATTATAAATCAAATGTGCATGTGCATCGTATTTTCTAACATCATATTTTATAACATGCGCGCGGCAACACGAGCATGTTATAAAATTGGTGCGTCCATATGCGCGCGCGCTGGGAACTGCATGCACATGGATACACTTGTGCAGGTCTTAAAATCAACCCTTGGTTAATAACAGTTTACAGACTTCTACTCTAGGAACTTGTTCAAATCTTTTTTAAACCAATATATACTGACTGACTTAATCACATCCTTCAGCAATGAATTCCAGAGCTTATTATGCATTGAATACATATATTTTTCTCCAATTTCTTTTGAATGTGTTACTTAATAACTTTATGGAGTGTCCCCTAGTCTTTGTAGTTTTTGAAAGAATATATAACCAATTTATATTTACCTGCTCTATTCTACTCATTATTTTATAGACCTCTATCAAATACTCCCTGAGCCATCTTTTCTCCCAGATGAACAGCCCTATCCCTTTTAGCCTTTCCTCATAGGGGAAATATTCCATCCTCTTTATCATTTTGCTCACCTTTCTCTGTACCTTTTCCAATGCAACTATATCTTTTTTGAGTTGCAGTATTCAGAACTGCCATAGTACTCCAGGTATTACGTCACTTTGGACTGATGTAGAGGCATTAATGCATTCTCCATTTTATTCTCTATTCCTTTGCTAATAATTCCTAATTTTCTATTTGCATTTTTGATCATTGCTGCACACTGAGCCAAAGATTTCAAAGTATTGTCCATACTTCCGCCCAGATACTTTTCCTAGGTAGTAACTCCAAATATGGAACCTAACACTATGAGTTACTTTTCCCTATGTGCATCACTTGGCACTTGTCCACATTAAGTTTCATCTGTCTCACAAGGTCTTCCTGCATTTTTTCACAAGCCGCTTGTGATTTAACAACTCAGAATAATTTGTTTCATCTGCAAATCTGAACACATCACTCATTGTTGCCCTCTCCATATCATTTATAAATATAATAAAAAAGCACTGGTCCTAGTACTGATCCATGAGGTACTCCACTGTTTACCCTTCTCCAATGAGATAACTGACCATTTGCTTCTACACATTAAATATGAATTTTAAAAGCCTGATGCATGCATTAATTAGGATATACATGAATATATCAGGCTTGCGAGTACTGAGCAGATTTTAAAAGCTGCCAAAATACGTGCAAATCTACCAGAGCATGCATATCACAGAAGAATTAACAGAGGGGTAGGGCATGGACATGGTCTGGGCGGGGCATGGACATTTTGAGGCATGAACCTGAGGCATGCACATAAATACTTTCATGATCTGGAGCATGCAGAGGACCCCTGCCCTGTCACTTTAATTCTGCTATGGATGCTGTGTAAGTTATAAAATATAAAAAAGCAGATATGTGGGGTTTTCAGGATAGGGAACAATTGGGGGGGGGGGGGGGGGTTCAAGGCTATTAATGCAGAAAAAAAAAATGAGCCGTAAGAAAATGAAATTTTCCATGGAGGGCCCGACCTGAATGTTAAAAACGATTCACATCCCTACTTTTATATCATGCATGCATATACCTGCATGTTATAAAATAGCTGTGCACCTGGGCAATGGCCAATGAATGTACACACATGTGCACCCGCATGATGGTTTGAAAGTTACTATCTTTCCCCCTGATTTATCAAAATGCGCTAAAGCGTTGTTGCATGCATTAAGGGCATTAAGGGCTTATCGCATGTGAAAACGTCTTTAATGCATGCGATAGCACCATATCGTATGTTGTGATGCAAATCCGAAAAAGAGGAGGAGTTAGGGGCAGGGTTTACCATTTTACATATCGCATGGCTTTAACTACAAAATTTTCAGTAGCATTAAGCTGTGCGATAGCTTGCATTATGGCTGTATCACCCGTTGTGATGTTTTTTGTAGATGGCAGTTTAAAGCTCCCAGAGACCTAACCTAGCTGTTGAGAGAGAAAGAGAAAGAGAAAGAAAGAGAGAGAGAGAGAGAGAGAGAAAACCTAACCATAGTGCCCTCACGCTAGATAGGTATTTATATGTTTATGGGAGGCCCATCTAGTTAATCGAGGTGAGGTTTAGGTATTAGTATAGGGGATAGGGGCCACTTTGACATTCAGAGTGTGGCGTACAAACAGAACAGTGCTCTTTTGTGAAGGTTTGATGACCTTCGGAGTGAAGAAACTCAACCAAAGATGAGATTTGTGCAATGTTCTCTCAACCTGGCTTGATGTTACCCAGGTAGAGAGTCCATATGCAGATATCGTAAAGGAACTGGGGGAGGAGGTGAAATTGTTGTTTTTGGTAGGCTAGGCACATTTTATAACCTTTTGGTGAGTACACTAGGGAAGTATGGGTGTTTCAGGTAATTAATGACTTATACAACCATTTTTTATTATAGACATGGTTAGGTAAGGGGTGCTTTTGGAAGGTTCGGAACGCATTATAGGTTTTCCCATCATTTCCTATGGAAAAAATAGTCTTGACTTACAACCAACTTGGGTTACAACTAGCCCTCTGGAACCAATTGAGTTTGGAAGTCAAGGGACCACTGTATTAGAAAATCACAGTAGATATAGTTTTATATTAATCCCTGTTGTGTTGATCTATAGTATGAATGATACTTTTGTAAACCATTGAGATCTTCATTTGGAATGACAGTATATTAAAATGTCTAAATAAATAAGAACATAAGAACATACCATATTGAGTCAGACCAAGGGTCCATCAAGCCCAGCATCCTGTTTCTCTCAGTGGCCAATCCAGGCCATAAGAACCTGGCAAGTACCCAAAAATTAAGTCTATTCCATGTTACCGTTGCTAGTAATAGCAGTGGCTATATTCTAAGTCAACTCAATTAATAGCAATTAATGTACTTCTCCTCCAAGAACTTATCCAATCCTTTTTTAAACACAGCTATACTAACTGGACTAACCACATCCTCTGGCAACAAATTCCAGAGTTTAATTGTGCGTTGAGTGAAAAAGAATTTTCTCCGATTAGTTTTAAATGTGCCACATGCTAACTTCATGGAGTGCCCTCTAGTCTTTCTGTTATCTGAAAGAGTACATAACCAATTCACATCTACTCGTCCTACACCTCTCATGATTTTAAACACCTCCATCATATTCCCCCTCAGCCATCTCTTCTCCAAGCTGAAAAGTCCTAACCTCTTTAGTCTTTCCTCATAGGGGAGCTGTTCCATTCCCCTTATCATTTTGGTAGCCCTTCTCTGTACCTTCTCCATCGTAATGATATCTTTTTTGAGATGCGGCGACCAGAATTGTATACAGTATTCAAGATGCGGTCTCACCATGGAGAGATACAGAGGCATTATGAAATTTTCCATTTTATTTACCATTCCCTTTCTAATAATTCCCAACATTCTGTTTGCTTTTTTTTTTTACTGCCGCAGCACACTGAACCAATGATTTCAATGTGTTATCCGCTATGACGCCTAGATCTCTTTCTTGGGTTGTAGCACCTAATATAGAACCTAACATTGTGTAACTATAACATGGGTTATTTTTCCCTATATGCATCACCTTGCACTTATCCACATTAAATTTCATCTGCCATTTTGTTGCCCAATTTTCCAGTCTCACAAGATCTTCCTGTAATTTATCACAATCTGCTTGTGATTTAACTACTCTGAACAATTTTGTATCATCTGCAAATCTGATTATCTCACTCGTCGTATTTCTTTCCAGATCATTTATAAATATATTGAAAAGTAAGGGTCCCAATACATATCTCTGAGGCACTCCACTGCCCACTCCCTTCCACTGAGAAACTTGTCCATTTAATCCTATTCTCTGTTTCCTGTCTTTTAGCCAGTTTGTAATCCATGAACGGACATCGCCACCTATCCCATGACTTTTTACTTTTTCTAGAAGCCTCTCATGAGGAACTTTGTCAGACGCCTTCTGAAAATCCAAGTACACTACATCTACCGGTTCACCTTTATCCACACGATTATTAATGCCTTCAAAAAAGTGAACAGATTTGTGAGGCAAGAATTGCCTTAGGTAAAGCCATGCTGACTTTGTTCCATTAAACCATGTTTTTCTATATGTTTTGTGATTTTGATGTTTAGAACACTTTTCACTATTTTTCCTGCCACTGAAGTGATGCTAACCAGTCTGTAGTTTCCCAGATCGCCCCTGGAGCCCTTTTTAAATATTGGGGTTACATTACCTATCCTCCAGTCTTCAGGTACAATGGATGATTTTAATGATAGGTTACAAATTTTTATTAATTGGTCTGAAATTTCATTTTTAGTTCCTTCAGAACTCTGGGGTGATTACCATCCAGTCCAGGTGATTTACTACTCTTCAGTTTGTCAATCAGGTCTACCACTTCTTCTAGGTTCACCGTGATTTGGTTCAATCCATCTGAATCATTACCCATGAAAACCTTCTTCAGTGCGGGTACCTCCCCAACATCCTCTTCAGTAAACACCGAAGCAAAGAAATCATTTAATCTTTCCGCAATGGCCTTATCTTCTCTAAGTGCCCCTTTAACTCCTCGATCATCTAACGGTCCAACTGACTCCCTCACAGGGTTTCTGCTTCGGATATATTTAAAAAAGTTTTTACAGTGAGTTTTTGCCTCTATGGCCAACTTCTTTTCAAATTCTCTCTTAGCCTGTCTTATCAATGTCTTACATTTAACTTGCCAACGTTTATGCATTATCCTATTTTCTTCTGTGGATCCTTCTTCCAATTTTTGAATGAAGATCTTTTGGCTAAAATAGCTTCTTTCACCTCCCCTTTTAACCGTGCTGGTAATCGTTTTGCCTTCTTTCCACCTGTCTTAATGTTTGGAATACATCTGGACTGCGCTTCTAAGATGATATTTTTTAACAATGACCACGCCTCTTGCATACTTTTTTCTTTTGTAGCTGCTCCTTTCAGTTGTTTTCTAACTTTTTTTCTCATTTTATCAAAGTTTCCCTTTTGAAAGTTTAACACGAGAGCCGTGGATTTGCTTACTATCCCTCTTCCAGTCATTAATTCAAATTTGATTATATTATGATCACTATTGCCAAGCGGCCCCACCACCGTTACCTTCTCTCACCAAATCCTGTGCTCCACTGAGAATTAGATCTAAAATTGCTCCCTCTCTCGTCGGTTCCTGAACCAATTGCTCCATAAAGCTATCATTTATTCCATCCAGGAACGTTATCTCTCTAGCATGTCCCGATGATACATTTACCCAGTCAATATTGGGGTAATTGAAGTCTACTATAGAATGAACAGTTAATTATCAGAGTGCAACGAGCCACACTGTCTCAAAACCAATACGTTGCAGACTACAATTTTTCCGTTCTTGTGCATTTATTTATTTATAGCTGTCGGACCATCATAACACCCACGGTTTGTCGGCAGTAAGCCTGAGTCTAAACCGCAACGGGTCACATTTAATCATCGGTCCATTCAAGTCCTATTTTTATTATTAATCAATGGGTTTTTTTCTTATTTTTTCATAAATTTTTTATAAGATAAATGTGAGACGGTACTTCCCTTGTTTGCTGATGGCGCTACCACGCTTTAGAGATCAAACTGTTCAGGAGGATATTTTTATCCGTGAAGATGGCGTTACCATGCTTCAGATCCAGAAGACACTTATGCAGTCCGGTCCGCTTCAGATCCTGACGATACTTATGCAGTCCAGTCCGACGTACGTTTCGCAACAAGCTGCTTCAGGGACTATTGTAGCATATGAAAATCTATTTTTCCTGAACTTTGAAAATGAGAAGTTTAAATGCCGTCGCATTCACATGGTACTGAATACCTTTTAAGAGATCACTAAAAAGAAAGATATGGTCATGTTTACCACAGATACATAAATACTTTTTGTCTGATTTCGCACAATTACATTACTTTGTATATATATGCACATCCCTAAATGGATTTAAAACCTGGAGGTTCAACTCTCCAACCTACCACATTCTGCCGCCCAATCCTCTTGTTGGCGTTCTGCTGAATTGCCGCGAGATCTAAGATGATTATATGCAGTTCACCATACTGCACCTGTGTGTTTGATTTGGCAGGCGAGTGGATTCACATGAAGTGAATCCACTCTATTTCCTTATTGAGGCCGCGAGGGGTCACTGTTTGTAATTGGTAAATCCAGCGCTGTTCACACTGTCGAAGCTGTTTAATCCTGTCCCCTTTTCTCCAATGTGGTGTAATCACCTGTAAAATGGTCCATTTGATTTCAGAAAACACATGATTGTGATCCTTGAAGTGAGCTACAAGTGGTTCCTCAATTCGGCCCATATTTAGGCAACATTTATGCTCTGTCAGTCTGGTTCGAAACGGGCGCTTGGTCATGCCCACGTACGTAAGTGGGCATGGACAAAATATAGTGTACACTACAAATGAAGTTCTGCACGTCGCTTGGGGCAAAGGCACCATTCGTCCGGATGATAAATTAATAGTTGTCTGTGGTGATTTTAAAGCACAATGAGCACAGTTAGTGCAAATGTTAATGTTGTCTGTAATCCGCGGGGGTTCATAAAAACTAGAATGCACCACTTGATCTTTAATGTTTCTACTCCGGGTGTATGCAATGCGGATAGGTTCTTTAAATAATGGGTGGGTTTCCTGAAGGGTTGCGTAATGTCTTCTAATAGCTTGACTGATAAGTGGTGAGGCCAGTGTGTGTTTCATAACCAAAGTCTGTGGGTTTGAATCCTCAGGTTGTTTTGGTAAAAATAAAAAATCCCAATTTGAATAAAGGGCTTGTTGATAAGCTTTTTTATCACTGGATAGGGGATATCCTCGTTGTAGGAATCTTTCAGCCAAATGTTGAGCTTGTTTTTTAAACTCAGAGTTGTCCGTGCATATGCGTCGTATGTGCATGAATTGGCCCACTGGAAGGTTTAATTTGAATGTACTGGAGTGAAAGCTATCAAATCTTAACAAATTGTTCTGATCATTGGGTTTGCGATACAGGGTGGTGGTAACTGAATCTTCATATCTGGTGATGAGAATGTCTAAGTATGACACTTGGTGATGGTGAAAATTCATGGTAAATTTGAGACATGAATTCAAGTTATTGAGCCAGGAATGAAATTCTAGAAGCGCTGCCTGAGACCCTTCTCATAGGATGAACACGTCAACTATATATCTCTTCCAATATTTCAAATTTGACCACCACTGATTCTGCTGTATATGTTGTTTCTCAAATGCTGTGACGAACAGGTTGGCAACATCTGGTGCCATTGCCGCCCCCATGGCTGTTCCCCGAATTTGTAAGAATAATTTTTCTTGAAACATAAAATAATTATGGCTCAATGCTAAATGTAATAGCTCAATGATAAAGGAAGTTGGTATACATTGTGGCTGAGGGCGGTTTTTCAATACCGCAGATATAACTGTAAGTAATTCTTCTTGAGGGATCACTGTGTATAGTGACTCTATATCCATGGTGACTAGAAGACTTTGACTGGTTAAAGAAATGGTAGACAAAAATTGGAGCATGTGTGATGTATCTTTGACATATGACGGTGCTTGTGACACGAAGGGCTGTAATATTTTATCCAGAAAAATTGAAATTGGTTCCAATATCGACTCCTTAGCCGAGACTATTGGTCTCCCAGGGGGATTTTGAGGATTCTTGTGGATTTTTGGTACAATGTATAATACAGGGATTCTAGGATGTTTATTCATCAAAAACTCACATTCGCTATTTGTGAGGAACCCCTGATCACGTCCCCGTTCAACAATTTGAGTAACTTCTGCTAGAATGCTATCTGTTGGATCCATGTCTAGTATCTGGTAAAATGCTGTATTGGAAAGTTGACGTTGTGCTTCTTGTAGGTATGATGTTGTGCTCATAACAACGACTGCACCTCCCTTATCTGCCGGCTTTATTACGATGTCACGCCTGTCTTGTAACTGATGTAATGCTTGTGACTTCTCTCGGGTGAGGTTAAAGTAAGAGTGGGGTTGTGATTTTTCAATGTTTTCAACATCATGCATCACCAATATGTGAAAAGTGTTGATAGCTGCATCTCCTGGAGGTGGTGGACTCCATTTTGACTTAGGTTTGACAATAGCTGTAGTCATAGAAGATGGACTTTCAAAAGGAGATTGTGATGGTCCCACAGCTAGAAATAAATAAATGCACAAGAACGGAAAAATTGTAGTCTGCAACGTATTGGTTTTGAGGTAATTGAAGTCTCCCATTATTACTGCGCTACCAATTTGGTTAGCTTCCCATATTTCTCTTAGCATTTCACTGTCAGTCTCACCATCTTGACCAGGTGGACGGTAGTATACTCCTATCACTATAGTCTTCCCCGACACACAAGGGATTTCTACCCATAAAGATTCAATTGTGCATTTAGTCTCATGTAGGATGTTTATCCTGTTGGACTCTATGCCATCCCGGACATAAAGCGCCACACTGCCTCCCGGGTGCTCCTCTCTGTCATTGCGATATAATTTGTACTCCTTAAAACAAATGTAGCAGATTGATGAGGAAAGAATTCCCTTGTGGTATGTCCCATGAAATCATCCCTTTCTAAATGTTCTGTGATTTTGCTCTTTAGAATAGTTTCAATGATTACTCTAGGCTCTGAAATCACACATAGCAGTCTATAGTTTCCTGAATCACCCCAGCAACCCTGCAGTCTTCAGGTACAATGGATAGTTTAATGACAGTTTACAAATTACTGTTCTGCAACGCATTACTTTAGGATTACCATACACAACGCTAAGACCACTCCAAATACTACAAAACACTGCAGCAAGAATTCTGACAGGTAAAAGAAAAAGAGACCACATTACCGAAACTCTAGCAGAATTACACTGGTTACCCATCGAGCAAAGAATTCAGTACAAAACACTATGCACCATACACAAATTAATATATAATGAAAAAGCAGAATGGCTGAACACAGCACTACGTGTACATGTCCCACATAGAAACCTGAGATCAGCTAACAAAGCACTCCTAACCGTCCCATCTATCAGAACAGCAAGACTAACCCAAGTTAGAGAATGGGCATTATCATTAGCAGGACCTATTCTATGGAACAAAGAGATATCAAATATTAAAAAAAAAAAGTTTAATAAAAGATTGGCTTTTTAAACAAGCTTATCACAAAGAGAATGGCGAATAGAAAGTAGAAGGGGACAGGCAGTAGAACATCTGCACACAGCACCTAATTTGTGTGCATTTTATTATTTTACCTTCCTGCTAACATAAAATATACAGCTTATAAAATTATACTTGTAAATAAAATGATATCTGTATAAAAGGACAAGATTTATCACATTCACCAAATAGTATTGATCATAAAACTATGTAACCGAATCTTAATGGCACCTGTCTAGAATGTATGTTCCTATACATTTATCATCATTATTTTATGTGCCTTCCTGTAAACTGTTGTGATGGTATTTAACTTAACGACGGTATAGAAAAGATGTTAAATAAATAAATAAATAAATAAATAAATAAATATTTTACATTTTTTAGTTCCTTCAGCACTCTGGGGAGTATACCATCTGGTACTGGCAATTTGCTACTCTTTAGTTTGTCAATCTGCCTTATTACATTTTACAACTTCAGCACAATTTTTTTCAGTTCTTCTGAAGCATCACTACTGATTTACTGAATACAATTTTTGGCATGATTATCTCCCCAACATCCTTTTTGATAAACACTGAAACAAAGAATTACTTTTGTCTTTCTATAATAGCCTTATCTTCCCTAAGTGCCCCTTTCACCCTTGATCATCTATCTGGATCAAGTAGCACTGATGTCCTCGCACTATAAAAGCTGACCATGTCCAAGAAGATCTATATTTCCTCTTTTGTAGAGCTTTTGTAGAGTTTTAAAAATGTCAATACAATTTGGAATCTGATACTGAGCCAAAGAGCTGCTTCTGCTTTTTACTTTGTTGTAGTTGTCTCACATACTCAGTGTCAAAGAGGCAGTGCAGTGCTGCTGATTTTAATTTTCTCTTCACTGGGGGAGGGTTAGGGTGGGAGACAGAGTGGAGACTGTATTTATGGCAGTACTAGTGATATTTTCTTTTATCTCTATCTCTCTGGAAATTAGTAATTTCCAGAAAAATAGAACACAGTTCCTATTTTTTCTCTCTCTCTTTACACTTTACTACCTTTTTTCCTTCCCGCAACTTCTGCGCTTGCTGTCACCTGGCCCCCATCCTCTCCTTTTTCCAATCCTGCTCCCCTTCCCCTCCCTGTTATTTGTAATTTCTTCTTCACGCATTTTCAATGTTGATTGTAAACCGGCATGATATGTCCTATGAATGTCGGTATATTTTAAAAGCATTTAAATAAATAAATAAATAAAAATAGTAAGGTGAGCAGTGCACACTTAGAGACTGAAAGGAAGAATCTTAACAGGTTGTCGTTTTTGTCTGTTAGTGTTTAACAGTTTTTTTTTGTGTGTGGAGTCAGACAGCACAACTTCACATAGCATAATGCACATACATGGTAAATATTACTGGGTGTGTATGTATGTGAGAGAGACACAGTTCTCCATACAGTGAGTGGTACTATGAGTGGGGGTAAAGTTACAAAAGGGATGTAGCTCAGGAAAGAGTGGCCACCAGAGAAAGTTGTACAAGCAGGCACAGCCCTCTGTAGATACCAGTTCCTCCCCCACCTCAATACTCCAAAGCCATATTGCTTTCAATGTACTATCTCTCCTGTCACAGGTTATAGTGAAAGCAGCTGTCAAAAGAGATCCTTGGTCCACTCCAGCAAAGAACTCCCCACCACAAATTTCTATGATATCCTATGCCACAAAGCTGATCAAGAATATTGTGAAGGCTCACCGCCCGTGCTGACCTGGGTGCCGCTCCGCTGCCTCCAACTCAGGCCCCTCGCGAGTCCTGGATATCCCTGGAGTCCCTCAGTTGCACAGGACTCCCTGGGTTCAGGTCTCCGCTGGCCCTGGTTTTGCGGGGCTTCTGGGTTCTCTTGGAGTGGAGTGGGGTTGAAGCAGTCCCCCAACCCCCAAAGATAACAGAGAGAGAGAGGTTCCTCAAAGTATTTTTATAAAGCAAAGTAGCTGAGTCTAGTACATTTGCTCCGTCACCTCAGGAGCTGAACAAATGACCCTGCCCCCGCTCTCCAGCATTCTAACCCCTTAACACATGTGCTGGAGCAAAGGCACTGTTTGAGCCCCCCTGGCTCTCCAGTTCACCAGCAAACCCCCTTACACATGTGCTGGATTAAAGGTACTGTTTGAGCCCCCCTGGCTCTCCAGTTCACCAGCAAACACCCCTGCCCTAACTTCCCTTAGGGTACAGGTTATCCGTTTCCCTTTTCTGGCTAGACTGTACCCATGAGACAGCTGGAGGATTCCTCTCCCCCGGAACCTACCTCCATTTCCTCCTCTCCTGTTGCTTCCTGGCACTGGCTTTTTCTGGCCACGGCCGCTACCTAGGCACGCCCCCTTCTTCTAGCTCCCTAGGCTCACCTGTGTGACTCATTAGTCCAAGTCTGCCACCTGCTCTCCTCCAGGCTCTCCCCACAGGTCAGGTGGTGGTTCTAGGAACCTGGGATTTGTAGTTTCTCACCTTCACCGGCTCCCCCTGCTGGCTGGCTCTAGTATTACCAGCCGCCTTATGATATCTTATCCATTCCTGCCCCGGCAGCGCTGCACTCCATCACAATATGGACATTGATGTACTAGAATATTGGGCACATAAGTCCACAATCTGGCCAGATCATGCCAATTTGGCTCAGCACTATCTTTTCTGCCTACCAGCCATCATGCCAGTGAATGTGTATTCTCAATGACAAGGGACATCTTGAGCCCTCATCACGCAAGACTGTCACCAGAGTTGATAAAAAAGCTTGTCTTTATTAAAATCAATCTGTCTTTTTTTGGGTTTCCAGAATTTCCATATGAGTGGCAAGATAGCTGAAATATCTTTGTCATTGCTGCTGCTCAGCCTATCTGTCCTACTACTTAGGGGTTCTTGCTGCTATTGCTCTGCTTGCCTGCCATACATGAGATGTACCTCCTTAGTTGTCTTGCTGCTACCTTCTGAATGCCACCTTGATCCTGATCAACCCTTAGTGGTCATGCTGCCACTATGTTGCTTACCTGTAATCCCTTTATGTATCACCTTTGGGCCTTGTTACTGCTCTGCTTATGTGCCATGTACCTGATATACTACCTAATGGTCTATTTGCCACATTTGGTCTATTTGGCTACCTGCCATTTGTCTATTTGGCTACCTGCCATTTGTCTATTTAGCTACCTGCCATGCCCCTTATATACCATCTTTGGGGTCTTACAGCTATTCTGTCTACTTGCTATACCCTAGATGTACCACTTTAGGCATCTTCTTGCTGTATGACTATGTGCCCTGTCACTGATATTGCACCTTAGGGGTCTTGCTGCTACTGCTCTGCCTACCTGCCATGACCTTTATATACCACTTTAGGGGTCTTAAAACATAACAACATATGTTATGCCATGTTGGATCAGATCAAGGATCCATCAAACCCAGCATCCTGTATCCAACAGTGACCAATCCAGGTCGCAAGTATGTGGCAGGATTCCTAAGTTCAATAGATTCCATGCTGCTTATCCCAGGGACACGCAGTGTATTTCCCCAAGTAAATCTTAATAATGGATTATGGATTTTTCTTCCAGGAACTTGCCCAAACCTTTTTTAAATCAGCTTGTGCCCTGTCCTCCAGCAACAAATTCCAGAATATAATTATGCATTTTGTAAAAAAAAAGCATTTTCCCCTATTTGTCTTAAATATATCACTTAGAAACTTCATTGTATGTATAACCAGTGGTTAAAGTTAAAATGGGGGGGGGGGGGGGGTCCTACATTTTTTTTTAATGAACAAGGAGGGACTGGAACAATAAGTATAAAATATTATATACCTGTTCTCTGACCCGTATTTATGAAGGCTGCTGTAGTATTAGGCTGTGCTGGGCAGCTGAAGAGGGCTGTCATAACCCATACCTGGATGCTGTGGTGGCTGGCTGGATGAGGCTGCTTACTGGCAGTGTGGCTGTCATGGCCTATTCTGCTGAAGGCACATGCTGGCTGTTCAGTGAAGCTGTCACGGCCAGTGCAGAAGGGGGAGCAGCATTGTCTTTTCATAATATAAGTTCTCAGGTGCTTTGACTGGTCACATGGTGCTGCAGGAAGGGAGATAAATCAGCCACGAGGGTTCCCAGGTCTCCCGCTGCAATGAGAAGCAGTGAGCCGGCAGAATGCATGGGGCCCAGGCCTGTCGAGAGGTGGCAAGAGGAATTGGGCTATGGCAGAGAAAAAAAAATGCCCCGGTGATGTTGATGTGAGCAGTGGCAGTCTTAGGGAAGCTGCCACCGCTGGAGGGATCTAGTCATTAGTATCAGAGACCCTGGGAGAAGTCCCCAGTACCAATAAATTGCTGGGCTGCAACGAGAAGTGTCAGCAGAGGTTACTTCCTGTTCATGGCAGAAAGGGGGAAACTTTTGAAATTAACTCAGACTTCACCAAAGTGGCAAAAAATTAAAATAAATACCAATTTGGGGTGAGGGAAGCCTACCTAAGTGGCTACCTAATTTTCAGAGCTCTGAGTGCACATTAAATATCCCATTTCTAAAAGTGCCCAAATCTCTCTAAATGTATAAAAATATGACAAAATAAAGACTGGGGAAAGGTTGGGGATATACCTTAAGATGAACCCCCCATGGTTTTGGAGCCTTGAAATAGACCCTGAGGTCCCCATGAATAATGGATGAACAAACATTAAAATTAGCCTGAATGTGCATCAAATACCAGTGGTGATCAGGAGAAGAGAGGTCTCTTACCCATATTCTGCATTTAATGGTTTTTCTTTTTCAAAGGCTTTATTAGGTAAAAACGGCAGCATTTAGCAACACTGGTCAAAATGACCTAAAACAGTTATCAAACAGGGGATTCCTTTGAAAAATCATTAGTGCTCATATAGGAAAGGTTGACGGACTTCCTAAAAAGTTTCTATTTGGAAACAGTTCACTGGAAAAAGGGGAAATTTGATTGATTAGCCAGGTGATACCTTTTTCTGTCCCAAAATAGTGTTAACATTTATTTTGACCTCTGAAAACTTCATGAATGATTTTGGGATGAATAAAAGAATCAAGTGTGTGAAACAAATTAGGTTAAAAATGTGTGTCTGTGTGATATTTAGTCTACATGTCCTTAAACTAAAATCCATCATCCAGTTCGGGTTTTGAAGGAAACAGGGCCCATTTTACAGTAGAGCTGCTGAGCTGTACAGTGTGGGGCGGATTTTAAAAGGCCTGCGCGCCGGCGCACCTATTTTGCATAGGCCACCGGCGCGCGTAAAGCCCCGGGACACGAGTTTTGGAAAAGGGGTGGGGAGGGGGCGTGTCAGGGGCGTTCCCGAAACGACGCGGTGTTTCGGGGGCAGGCCCGGGGGCGTGGTGCCGGCCCGGGGGCGTGGTCGAGGCCTCCGGACCAGTCCCCGGGACCGGAACACGGAGCGGGGCTGCCGGCCAGCGCGCGCAAAGTTACGCCTGCTGAAAGCAGGCGTAACTTTGCCGACAAAGGTAGGGGGGGGTTAGATAGGGCCAGGGGGTGGGTTAGGTAGGGGAAGGGAGGGGAAGGTGGGGGGAGGGCGAAGGAAAGTTCCCTCCGAGGCAGCTCCGAAATCGGAGCGGCCTCGGAGAGAACAGGCAGCGCACGCTGGGCCCGGCGCGTGCAGGTTGCACAAATGTGCACCCCCTTGCGCGCGCCGACCCCGGATTTTATAAGATACGCGCGGCTACGCGCGGCTACGTGTATTTTTTTAAGATCTACCCCTATGCAAATTAGGTGACACCCCCCACCCCAACCCAATTTTGTGATAAAAATCAGGATCTAAGGTAAGAGGACTGGTGTAAGAATGCACCTCATGCCCCAGGTGATTCATAAACTCAACGCCCATCCAAACATGTAAAGTGACTGTAAAATTCCTAAACACCCTTAGGAATAGGACAGTTCCAAGAAGGTGGGTATTATGAGGTATTAAATGTGAAAAACATCCCAAAAAAGTGATCACTGAGACTACTTAATCTGATTTCACAGTGAGAACTCTGGGGGGAGGGGCGGTTGAAGCACATGGGAGGAGATCTGCTTTACAGCTTTCTGCCTCAGTACCAGTTGTGTGCCTAATAGTAGTAAAACACAGAGGGAACTTTAAACTAGACACATATATGAGTATGAGAGTGAATGAAAAGAGAGTGTGAGTGGGAAGTTTAAAGTACTTTGATCCTAAACTTCACAAATAAGGGATAGAGCAGGCAGATAAAGTTAATTTCAAGCAAGTTGAGTTGTTTTTTTTTAATTGGCTTAGTTAAGTCAGAATGGTGAAATAATTTATTTATTTATTTAACACTTTTTTATACCGACCTTCATAGTAAATAAACCATATCAGATCGGTTTACATAAAACAAGGGTATAACAGAAGCAATAAATAAAAGTAATTAACAAGAAAAGAGAATAAGATAAAGTTACATTTAACAAGGAGTAAAAAACTTGGGAAGCTTAAGAGCTGGAAGGAAGTTAAAGGCCAAAAAATAATTAAAGAAGCATAGTCCAAAAGGAATTTGGATTAATGCAAAAGATGCTTTATTCAGTAAGTGCCAGAGTTCTTCGTTTGAATGGATGTAGGACTCTAATCTTCTACGTCCAAGTGAGGAAAAAGAAGACTAAGGGTTGTCTGGAGGATCATCGAAGGCTTGGTGGAATAGCCACGTCTTAAGTTTTTTTCTGAACATAGTGAGACAGGGTTCTAGTCGGAGGCTTGAAGGAATGTTGTTCCAAATAGAAGGACCTGCTATTGAAAAAGCTCGGTCTTTGGTCGAGGAAAGGCGTGAGGCTTTAGTTGGGGGGTGATAATGTTTGCTGAATGTGGAAAATGAAATAAAGTCACATTGTGGTACAAAGATTTTCCCTATTTTGGAACAGTGTATGTAATCAGATTTTCTATTTTGAAAGTGATAGAATCAGATGAAAACCTTGCTATTCATAACTTCATTCCTTTTATCCATGGGTATAGTCACTATTTAATTCAAACCAGGAATTGTTATAGGGTAACAGTGACCAGGAGGGTTTCACACATAATTTCTGTAAAATCTGCACAGACTGTGAGCTAGTTTTTGAGTTTAAATACTGTATATGGTTAATTGCAGACTGTGGAAGTGAGTTAAGTCCCTGTATTCTGTGGAATCCTTCTATTTTTAATAAAATAGTTGTCATCAGGAATTTCTGAATATGTGCAAACCTGAGTCAGCACAATGCATAAAGAAAAAGTCAAGGTGAAAGTTCAGTTCATTTTGGGGTAGATTTTTAAAAAATACGCGCGCGTGTCCATGTGAATGTGTTACCCGGCGCGCACACATGAATGCGTGATTTTATAACATGCACTCCCCCAGTTCCCTCCCAGCCTGCTCCTTAATCTTTAGAGTGGCAAGAAACCTCACACATTCCCTCTGTGAGCTAGATTAGGGTGACATTGCTTATCTTTTAATTTTCATACCAAATTAGATTGAGTGAAATAAGATGGTGTAGACACCACATATAGCAAAATCTTAATACATCATCAGAAGTGGGGGAAGAGAACACATGCTTTTTGTTTATTTAAATATAGATAGGCTTCAAGCAACCAGGGCTAGACATCGGAGAGGAAGGAGAGAGATCAAGACAGACTGCACACACTGGAATCCAGAACGAGAGGAGAAACTGAGAGGCGCAGCCTGAGAGACCGCACTGGATCTGCTGCAGATCAGCTAAGGGTAAATACCATCTACAGTGACAAATTAACAGAATTAGACAAACACGGAAAGTAAAAGAAAGAAAAGGAAGAACAGAGAGAGAGACACAGTGTTAAAATTCCTTGACTAAGTGAAGAAGGAATTAGGAAAAGATAGAAATCTTCATATAAAGCTTGCCATCTATCCATCACCAGAAAGCAGCTGGAACATCTGTGAAAAGAAAAATGAGAAAAGAATCACATTCTTTAATAATTAACAATTACTGAATAATTATCTCATTTCAGTGAAGACAAACTTCAATGTTTAGAGACAAATGTGCATAAATGTACTTATCCAATAAGAGCTCTTTTGCAGTAACTCCGGTCCCATATAGGAAATTAGCCCTTCCAGAAAAGGGAAAGAGAAAAAGGAAAAGATAAATCATCTTAATTTTCTATGTTAAAAGGAAAGTTGTCGGTTTCAAATGTGCTATTTGAAAAGTTTCAAACACTTTAGACTGTTCATGTATAAAACTGCTTTTAATGAATGAAATTTGGAAAAACATGTGTTGCTGTATCCAGTTTCAAATTCATGTCACCTATTAAATTGCTATGAAAAGAGCACACCTTTCCTCTCTATTCCTGGGAGACTAGTTAGGTGAGTTATAGTCCCTTTTGTTCCTATTCATGGAAAGCCCCAACAGGAAGTAGGGCAAGATTTTCTCTTATCCCCTCTTTTGTGAAAAACGTGACTGCTGAAATAACATCTAAAACCCCACACTGCCACCACATCTTAAGTCACCGTAGCGGGGAAGTAACAACCCAGATGCAGTGGGGCCTAGACATGTCCCCTAGTCTTTGTACTGTTTGAAAGCATAAACAACTGATTCCTGTTTGTGTTTACCCATTCCAATCCACTCATTATTTTATAGACCTCTATCATATCTCCCCTCAGTTGTCTCTTCTCAAAGCTGAAGAGCCCTAATCTCTTTAGCATCTCCTCATGGGGGAATCATTCCATCCCCTTTATCATGCTGGTCGCCCTTCTGTGGACCTTTTCTAATTCTGCTATATCATTTTTGAGATGTGATGACTAGAACAGCACACAGCATTCAAGGTACGGTGGAACCATGGAGCGAAACAGAGGCATTATGATTTTCTCTGTTTTACTCTCCTTTTCTTTCCTAATAATTCCTAGCATTCTATTTTAGGGATGTGAATCAGGCTTCAGATGATTGAAAATATCGTCGATATTTTCAAAATCGTCAGAAATTGGGGGCTCCCCCAAAACGATAGGAAAACCCCACAATATTGTTCGTGGGAGTTCTCTTATCGTTTTGGGGGAGGGCGGGAAAAACGGCACACAAAAATAACCCCTAAACCCACCCCGACCCTTTAAAACTAATCCCTTAGCTTCCCCCATATTCCCCACCCCCCAAAAACTTTTTACAGGTACCTGGTGGTCAAGTGGGGGTCCCGGGAGCATCTCCTGCTCCCGGGCCGTCAGCTGCCACTAATAAAAATGGCGCCAATGGCTCTTTGCCCTTACCATGTGACAGGGTATCCATGCCATTGGCCGGCCCCTGTCACATGGTAGGAGCACAGGATGGCCCATGCCATTTTTAAAGATGGTGCCGGCCATCCAGTGCTCCCTCCATGTGACAGGGGCCAGCCAATGGCATGGATACCCTGTCACATGGTAAGGGCAAAGGCCATTGGCGCCATTTTTATTAGTGGCAGCCGACGGCCCGAGAGTGGGAAATTGCTCCCGGGACCCCCACTGGACCACCAGGTACCTGTAAAATGGTTTTTGGGGGTCAGGAGGGTGGGGGAAGCTAAGGGATTAGTTTTAAAGGGTTGGGGTGGGTTTTTTGTTTATCGGCTTGGGCGCAGCCAATAAACAAAACCGCGATCAGGCCGGATGAAAAAAAAACCACAATGTGAATCGGAACCGGAATCCGAACCGATTCCGATTCCGTTTTTTTTCTTGGGTGATGACTACCAGTGTAGAGCCTTGCATCAGGTAATGTTAATTTGGGTACTTCTTTCCTATGTATATCACTTTGCAATTATCCACATTAAATGTGATCTGTCATTTGGATATCCAGTCTCCCAGTCTCGTAAGGTCCTCTTGAAATTTCTCAGTCTTCTTGTGATTTAACAACTTTTAATAATTTTGTATCATCAGCAAATTTTACCATTTCACTCATTATTCCCATGTTTAGGTCATTTACAAATATGTTAAACAGCAACGTTCCCAGTAAAAATCCCTGGGCCACTACACTAGTCACCTTTCTCCAATGAAAAAATTGACTATTTAGCCCTACCGTCTGTTTTCTATCTTTAAACCAGTTCTCAATCCAATGTTATTCTGCCTATTTGCAATTCGCCAGAAGTAGCACCTTATGGCTCTTGCTGCCACATGCCTCTCTGTTTTATTACTGATATACCACCATAGGGGTCTTCATGCTACCACTAGAGATGTGAATCGGAACCGGAATCAGTTCGGATTCCGGTTCCGATTCACATCTGGTTTTTTTTTCATCGGGCCCGATCGTGGTTTTGTTTATCGGCTGCGCCCGAGCCGATAAACAAAAAACCCACCCCGACCTTTTAAAACTAATACCTTAGCTTCCCCCACCCTCCTGACCCCCCAAAAAACCTTTTACAGGTACTTGGTGGTCCAGTGGGGGTCCCTGGAGCGATCTCCCGCTCCCGGGCCGTCGGCTGTCACTAATCAAAATGGCGCCAATGGCCCTTACCATGTGACAGGGTATCTGTGCTATTGGCCGGACCCTGTCACATGGTAGGAGCACTGGATGGCTGGCACCATGTGACAGGGGCTGACCAATGGCACCGGTAGCCCCTGTGACTTTGTAAGGGCAAAGGCTATTGGCGCCATTTTGATTACTGGCAGCCGATGGCCCGAGTGCAGGAGATCGCTCTCAGACCCCCGCTGGACCACCTGGGGCTTTTGGAAAGTCTTGGGGGACTCTCCTGACCCCCACAAGACTTGCCAAAAGTCCAGCAGGGGTCCAGGAGCGACCTCCTGCACTCGGACCGTCAGCTGGCAGTATTCAAAATGGCGCCGATAGCCTTTGCCCTTACTATGTCACAGGGGCTACCGGTGCCATTGGTCAGCCCCTGTCACATGGTAGGAGCGCAAGATGGCGCCGGCCATCCAGTGCTCCTATCATGTGACAGGGTCCGGCCAATGGCACGGATACCCTGTCACATGGTAAGGGCAAAGGGACAACGGCGCCATTTTGATTAGTGGCAGCCGATGGCCCGGGAGTGGGAGATCGCTCCAGGGACCTCCACTGGACCACCAGGTACCTGTAAAAAGTTTTTTGGGGGGTCGGGAGGGTGGGGGAAGCTAAGGGATTCGTTTTAAAAGGTCGGGGTGGGTTTTTTGGGGTTATTTTTGTGTGCCATTTTTCCCGCCCTCCCCCAAAATGATAAGAGAACCCCCACGATCAATATCGTGGGGTTTTCCTATCGTTTTGGGGGAGCCCTCGATTTCTGACGATTTTGAAAATAACGTCCGATATTTTCAATCGTCCGAAAGCCAGAGTCACATCCCTAGCTACCACTCTATCTAGTGTCATTCCCCTTATATACAACCTTAGAGGGTCTTCCTGCTAATCTTTCTAACTGCCATGTCCCAGATATACAGTACCAACTTAGGGGTCTTGCTGCTACCACTCTGCCTACCTTCCTTGGGATTCATGCTGTTAATATGCACACCTGCCATGGTTCCACCATGTTGTTTGGATCACAAACTAGTTCTCCCATCCTGTTTGTTTGTTTGTTTGTTTTTATTGATTATACTGGAGTGTTTTGTCCCTAGAAAAAAAAATTGTTAAAGGATAAAAATCACAAGTTTCTCCTCTCACCCCATTTATTTTATGGTTCTTCATTTTTTTGTCTAAATCTACAATCCCTGCCTAGTTTTCCCATCCTGTTTCTTGTTGTTTATACTAGGGTTTTTTTTTACCTTAGAAAATAATTTTGAAAAATTAAAAAATATAATTTTTTACTCCCACCGCCATCTCTGTAATGATCAGCAGACCGTAGCAGCCATGCCCTGGCTGACTCCAACTCACCTCTATTCTCCTGGGATTCCAGCTGCCTCTCTTTAGGTGCATGTGCATGTGCACTTCTCCTCTTTAAGGACCCCTCTGTGTCAATTCCTCCTGATGATTTCAGCCCTGCCAGGCTATTTAAACAAAAGCAGCAAGAGATCACCTCGGCAACAGGTCCTCCTGCATTTGCTGGTGTTGATTGTCACTTGGATCCTTGCCTTATTCCAGTACCAGCCTGCATTGCTCCTTACTTTGTCCAAGCCCTTGCCTTGTTTCTGTCTTATCCTAGCCTCTTGTCTTCAATTTACCTTGGCTGCTATGACTGCATCTCATGCCTTTGCCTCTGCCCAGATTCTTATACTGCCTTAATCCCCCTGCCTTGGCATCTGCCTGGATTCTAACTCATCTTTGATAGCTGTCTGCCCTGACCTTTGCCCAGATACTGACATTGCCTAACTGCCACCTTCCTCGACCCTTGCCTGGCTATTGATGTCATCTGACCACTGCTTGTCATGACTCTTGTATTGCTCATCCAGCTATGGACTTCCTCCTATGTCTTGTTGGCCTCAGAACCCAAAGCCACAAACTGCAGGAGAAGAGACCGGTATAAGGGAAACTCTTCTCTGTCCTGGTCAGTAGCATGTCTGCCTGCTTTCATTGTGGATCCAGCCTGTGCATATGTGCTGAGTTGTATCAACTATGCCATAGCTCAAGGACTAACACCTCATGACAATTTTTTTCTGGTTCTCTACCTTACTGTTTTCATGTACATCTCTAGGATCCAAGACTAGTTATCCCATCCTTCTTTCTTGGTTATAATGGGTGGATTATCCACATAAACCCTCAGTCAGAAGGAAGAAATGCAGGCACAAGAGGAAAGATACACAGGAAAAAGCTTTTTTCATGTTCTGAATGTGGTAAAGGTTTCAGCTGGCTCACTTTTTAATGTTGAGTATCTGCTAACACAGTGGACTCCAACCCTGTCCTGGGGACTCACCAGCCAGTCAGGTTTTCAGGATATCCACAATGAATATGCATGAGAGAAAATGTGCACGTTATGTCATTGTGGATATCTTGAAAAACCTACTGGCTGGTGGGCCCCCAGGACAGAGTTGGGGACCACTATGCTAACATATGGAAGTCATCTTATTGCCTGCATCTTCAAAGGTGTGTAGAATTTGGCCCTTACACCCCCATACATGCCACTAGCTTACAACTCCTTTACATAGTCACACATATGCAAAGAAAGTACTGAGTATGCCACAAGTGATAGCATTTGCAGATGAGTGCAAATTTCCACTATGCACTTCAGGCACCAACATTAGAGAACAAGGTGAATTTCTAAAAAAATACCTTAGGGATCCATCATGGCTGCAATCCCTCTTATGTCCTCTTAGTTATCTGCTCCCACAAAGAAGATGCATGAGTGTCATAGTGGTAGAAAATTAGGAAGTGTCAGTGACTGACAGAGCAATAATTTATGTAGCTGTACAATACTAGTTCCAAACAAAGAAGGAAGTAGCTTGAGATAATTAGAATATCGTCATTCATGACTTGGAGTCCACACTACTCAAACAGTTAAGCATTACTAGTTAGAACCTCCTCAAATAAAAGACACACTTCATAAAAACATTGAAAGCTGATGACAGAAAAAGACCATATGTCCTATCTAGTCTGCTCATCTTCACAAACTGCTCAGCTCTAGACGTTCCTACCACTTTCTCAGAGATCCCCTGTGCTTATATCATGCTTTCTTTAATTTAAATAATGTCCTTATCTCCACCCCATCTACAGGGAGGATGCCCCATGCATCCACAACCCATTCTGTAAAGAAATATCTCCTTAGACTACTCCTGAATCTACTCCCTTTCACCCTTACTCCATGATGCCTCATTCCAGAGACTACTTTTCATTGAAAAAAGCCTGCCTCCTGTGCATTAATATCTTAGATGTCTCTATCTATCTCCTCTATCTGGCCTTTCCTCTCATTTATACATGTTTATATCATTAAGTTTGTTTCCATATGCTTTAGCTTTGTCATGGGCTTGGCTTCATATCTCTTCCATTTACCCTCCTCCTCCTTCTGGTCCATCCTTATCATCATCATTCTCTTCTGGGTCTGTAGGCTGTGGGCCTTCATTCTCAAGAGGAGGCAGGCCACTGGTTTCTGAAAGGTTATATAGCCTTTGTGGGGCTGCAGAATTCACATCCCCCAAATTTGTTCAGGCACAGAAAGCAGGTTTAAGTAGGCTAAAATACCTCTTTATGACAACACTTGTCTGCTTGTAGGATTGGTTATAGTCCTCTGTTGCTCCACTGGCAGGGTGTTCTAGGGGAATCATTAGACAAGTTTTAAGGGGATAGCTCTATCAACTGTGGGGGAGAAGGCAGAGATGAAAGGCCTCCTGACCCCCCCAAGCTGGCCAAAAGTTCCTTTTGGATCCAACGAGGGTCCCGGAGCGAACCCGCGGGGAATCATGTGACGTCCGTGTCACTCCGACGTGACGCCGACGTAACGTGCTCCTCGCAAAGGAGTTCAGAAATGGCGTCCTGACTTCCCGCTCGACCACCAGGGAGTTTTGGTAAGTCTTGGGGGGGGATTAAGGAGGATGAGTGGTTTAAATTTTTATTTAGGATCAACAATCGTGATTTCCAACGTATTCAACATAGCTATGTTGAATAAGTTGGAAATCCGATCGTTTTCGCCTCATCACTTTTTTAAGTTAAAAAACAAAAATAAGTTGCGTTTTACCTATAAGTTCAAAACGAATGCACACCCCTAATACGCATTGTGGCATGAGCTTGAGAACCTCGGTACCATAGTACCACATTAATTATGAAGATTTTGCCTTTGCAGACTAGGGGTATTCAGGTCAAAAAAATGTATTTTGCTTCAATTCATTTTGTTGAGGGCAGGTTATCATCCAAATTTCATTTTGTTTCGGCAATTAGTGCATATAGCACATAATTTCTTTTTGTACTATTCAGAAATAGTGCACACTAAAAATAAAAGAAAATAAAAACCAAAATTTGGTATGCTTTCTTTTGTTTCTTTAAATAAATGACATGAAATGAGAAAAACCGTAATTGACATTATCTATGTCATTTTAGTTGAAATCACAGAGTAAATTAATAATTTATAAAAGGAAAAATAGTATAACAAAATAAGTAAAAAAAAATTTGTAAAAATATTAAATTATACCAGTGTGGTGACTTTGAGGTGGATTAGCAAGGCCTGGATGGAATGGTGCAGATCCTCTTCCAATTGATCTCAGACATGTAAAATGGTTTCCTTATTAAAGATGCATGTACCCATGACTTTCTTATTAGACACATCTAAAACCTGTGTTTGGGATCCATATATTCTCTCATTCTCATCTGTTCTCACTCCTTCTTCATTCACTGATTCTGTAGGATTCACACATTTATATTGCTCACTTCTATACGTCTCACTTCCACCATTAACATCGGATATACAAACAGTAAGATCAGATACACACATTCCCCAAATATAATCTCATACACTGAAAGGGATCCAAATACAGAAAAAAGCCAGAGACACACTGAATGCCAAAGAGAGAAGACAAATGCATTGACAAATGCAGAACAAATGAGAGGTACTTCACAAACAACAGCAGACAGACGAAAAACAATGACCACACAAGCACTGTCCACACTGTCCAAAATCTCTCACCAATTTGCAATCTCCAGTCTCCAGTAGTATCTACCACTCCTAACACTATGTCCAAAAGATAAGTGAGGTTTGAATTTGGCACATTAAATAGCAGGTGTAAAAGCATCCATGCATCTCTAATGACAGACATACATACTCAGTTTAAGAAATCTGAAAGTATACAAGTTCTTGCAAACCAAGCCTCAATATGCTCAAACATGCCCATTTAGTATGCACTTTACTGTTGTACATGAGCACTGTAATGCATACACACTCATGAGATTTATGAAATAGTACATAGGTGTGTACATGTAACTTACATGTGTATATAACAATTTTATCCGTGTAACCCTCACACAACTTTTTGAAAATTAATTCTGTAATTTTAAATTTTTTGTAGCCAAGTGAACCTATTACATTACTTATTATGAGCTAACATTGCATCAACATTTGAGATCATCAATAATGGCAGAAACAGAAGACACAAATCCATTCACATTTCTTGAACCTTTTATTTGAAAAACTTTACATTTAAAATGTGCAGACACTGTAAAATTAATCATATGCATAGGATTCCATCCCGCCATTTTCCAATCCTTAAGATCCTTGGGTATCCAAAAGCATGGGAGGTCCTCATGAAACATCATTCATCTCTCCAATGGGAAGGAGAGTGATAGTGACAAATGTTTTGTAAAGCTCTGTAAATGGTCATACATGTTTCCTTACAATCCTTGCTTGAGTGAGGGATATGAATGTATTTTATGGTCTTTATTTACCTGGCCAGGATTTAGATCTCTCATAACAACAAAACCAAGAAAATTGATCAGGCAGAAGATCTTCAGAAATTCTTGGATATTCTCAGTCATGTCAATAGGGAGATCCACTGATAGCTCTAGTGTGATGGGTGGCGTGGATGTGAGCCCTTTGTGCTATGATGAGGTTGACGCAGCATCATAGGCAAACCTGTGAGGCCTACACTGGCAGCTGGCAGACACACCTTCTTAGTAGGACAGTCTGGAGCTTCACCTATACTAGCTGCCTTCCCAGCAGTTTGCGCCCTTAGGTTCTGACTGGTCCCTAGGGAGGTGACTAGAGCAAGAGTCTGGCACCAGGCAGACAGCAGAGGAATGAAGTCAGAGACATGCAAAGGTCAAGGCAGGTGGCAAATAAGGCTGGTCAGGTCTAAGCAAGATTTCAGGCCCAGGTGGCAGACAATTGTGGTCAGACCAAGCAAGAGGTCAGAATCCAGAAGTCAGGTGAAGGTGGATGAAGACACTGGATGAGATGGGCAATACAAGGCAAGGCTGGACAAGAAAGCCTGTATGAGGAATCAGGAACACTCGACAGAGGAACCAGGAACTTGAAAGCAAAACACACTGCTAAGGCAGGTTACCTGTTGCTGAGGTGAGGTAATGCTGCAATACCCTTGCTTAAATAGGTCAGTTGGCTTGACATTATTGGATGGCACCGCTCAGTGCTTCCCATTACGGGGCCCATATGATGTGTACATATGCATGCACACCTAAGGGAAAGTGTAGGAGCAGTGGCTAACAACATCTCGAGTAGCACTGGACAGCATTCAGGGCATGAGGCTGGGCACTGACCATGGGATGGGTCTGGCCATGTCAGAGGTGAGTGAGGCATCTTGCAGGGCCCTCCTGTGAGCTGCCGAATGTAACACTCTAGGCAAATGTGGTAGCAAACTGAAGGGGGACATGCAGATCTCTGGGTAACATCTAGTGTCCTAGTGTCATCAGTGTTAGATCTGGAGAATAGTCTAACTAAAATGGTGGAAAAGAGAGAAAAAGGGGAACAGGAAAGAAATAGAGGGAGAGTAATATTCTAAGAGGTCAACTTTAAAACTCGCAAATTTACGCGTGAGCGAGGTTATGGTAGAACGTTTAATCGTGCGCAGACTTACATGCATATGTCTTAAAATGCACCAACTGCATGTAGGTATGCTCCTAATTTTAAGAGGTTACTTGAGCACAGCTAGCACATGTGTATCTTTCATAGGACCTTGTCGGCTTTTACATATGTATGTCAGCGAATTTTAAAACATGATCACGCGAGGCACAGTTCCAGTTTTCCAATTAGTTCACCAGTTAATAATGAGGTCTTTTAGACTCCTCTGGTTCTTCATCCTGCACACTGCCCAGTTGATCCAGACCCCTCACCCGGTCCTTTAAGCCCTAAAACTTGAGATCTACAAACTTGTAGGGATGTGCATCCGTTTTCCACGTATTTGAAATCCGCAACTTATTTTTTGCTATCTGTTAAATACGTGGGGAGGTGAAACGCATCGCGACCCCACATATTAAACAGATATCCGTTTTATTCGGCCTCCTAAATAAACATTTAAACCCCCCACCCTCCTGACCCCCCCAAGACTTACCAAAACTCCCTGGTGGTCCAGCGGGGAGTCAGGAAGCCATCCCTGCACTTGTTTGTGGTTTCCTCACGGCGCCGATATCCTGTGTCACAGGGGCTGCCGGTGCCATTGGTCAGCCCCTGTCACATGGTCACCGGCGCCATCTTGTGCTCCTACCACGTGACAGGTAGGTCACGTGGCAGGAGGTCGCTCCGGGACCCTCGTTGGACCCAATCAGAACTTTTGTCCAGCTTGGGGGGGTCTCCTGACCCCCACAAGACTTGCCAAAAGTCCAGCGGGGGTCCAGGAGTGGAGGCGCAGAGGAGCACGTGACGCCAGAGCGGAGCAGCACGTGACGCCGGAGCGGAGTGACGCCGGCGTCACGTGCTCCTCCGTGCCTCCATTCCCGGACCCCCGTTGGACCCAACCGGAACTTTTGGCCAGCTTGGGGGGGCTTCCTGACCCCCACAAGACTTGCCAAAAGTCCAGCGGGGGTCCGGGAGCGGAGGCGCGGAGGAGCACGTGATGCCGGAGCGGAGCAGCACGTGACAGTAGACCCCCTCAAGCTGGCCAAAAGTTCTGGTTGGGTCCAACGAGGGTCCCGGAGCGACCTCCTGCCACGTGACCTACCTGTCACGTGGTAGGAGCACAAGATGGCGCCGGTAACCATTTGACAGGGGCTGACCAATGGCACCGGCAGCCCCTCTGACACAGGATATCGGCGCCGTGAGGAAATCGCAAATGAGTGCAGGGATGGCTTCCTGACTCCCCGCTGGACCACCAGGGAGTTTTGGTAAGTCTTGGGGGGGGGGGTTTAAGGAGGGTGGAGGGTTTAAATTTTTATTTAGGGAACCGGGAAACGTATTCACGGATCGGCAACTTATGGAATTTTCCATACTTCCGCATGAAACGGAATTGGCCATCCACGAATACGTATCCCGAATGCGACAAAAACTTTTGCTCTGCACATCCCTACAAACTTGCTCCTCATCAGGAAAACCCATGTCCTTTCCATGCCTCCCTTCTTTTACGCTCCCTTATTCCTCACAAATGCATATTTGTGTCTTCTTAAAATCTGCATTGCTTGCATGCGGCCCAGATATGCAAATTATGTGGAAATTTTTGCATGAGCAAAGCTTTTAAAATTAACCTGTCAAGGTCTTCTGCAGACAAAGTAGTGCGTTTCCCACAGTGCACTTTAGAAAACTGCATGATTGATATGTGCATAAAATTACCCATATATTCATTGCATGCACATACTTTTATATGCAAGCGGAGACAGGTATTCCAGAAAGAAGTCTGGGCAGGGTTGTGACATGTGCATAGTGTTTGATTTTAAAAAGTATGTGCATACATTATCTTGGCAAAAACATGTGCACTAAATAGCAGGTGTAACTGTGTGTGTGCATATAGTTTGGGCAGAATAATTTTCAAACTGAATTTACATGTATAAGTTTACTTTGAAAATTGGTGTAACCTGGGCACAGAGCAGTCTACAAATTTATATGATCTGTTATAAAATTACCCTCCAAAGAGGAAACACAGACCAGACTGAGTCAAAAGCAGGAGAAGATATGGAAAACAGACCAATAGGTGTATAATCATGCTTTTTTAAATTTACTGCACCTTTTCTGAAAGATTTTTTCTTTCTGGATAGTGTGTTACAGTTGCATCAGATATGTGACTGGGTTTGTGTGTTACAGGAGATCTGA
Organism: Rhinatrema bivittatum; assembly: GCF_901001135.1. Taxonomy (NCBI): domain Eukaryota; kingdom Metazoa; phylum Chordata; class Amphibia; order Gymnophiona; family Rhinatrematidae; genus Rhinatrema; species Rhinatrema bivittatum. The sequence goes on from NW_021821211.1 coordinate 52,428, forward strand.
ATGTGTGTACAGGAGGTTGAGATATGTATGTGTGTGTGTTATGTTTTAGATGCCCTGGGGATATGTTAAATGTTTTTACAATTACCTGTGTGTGTTTCTTACAAGAGCCCTGAATGTAAGTGTTATAGTTTCTTGGTCTATGCATCTGTTAGTTACAAGAAGGCCCACACTTTGTTGTACCCTCCTTGAATTTACTTTTCCCAAGATTTTCTACACACCCCAAGCTCTTTCCCTCTCATACTTTCTCACACCTTTGCCATGCCACTCTCACATGCTCTCCTCCGCCACATAATCTCACACCTACACTTCTCCCCATGTTCTCTTTCCTGTCCACTCAAGCTCTCCCCATCTACATGCCCTCCCCTAACATTCTTTTGCAACCTTCTGTCCCCTTTCTCTCATCCCCTTACTGTAATCCCTCCACCTCAGTTTGCTTCCCCATGCTCTCTATCCTGCTTGCCCACACATGCACTCAGAAGCCCAGAACATCAGACAGCACAGTCCAGAACCAGAGAAGAGGTAGCAGCAAAATCAATAACACACTGCAATGACAATTGAAGGATCACATATGCATGGCCTCTTGTTCTTCCTTATCCTATACTTGTGGGCCCTGAAGAACTCTTCCATTTCTGCTACTTCAGCTGCCTGCTCTGCCTTATCTTCGACTGGTGGAGCCAGGGGAACTCTGCCAATCATGCTGTTCCAGCCCTCAGGGAATTTATTGTGATCGTTTTTCTCCAACGTCACTGCTAGTTCCTGCCTGTGATGTCAGTGACACAGTTGGATGGACAGACAGATAGAGAAACCAATCACAAAAGCACTTATTCTAACAATAACTAAGCTAAAAATGTGGTTAAAGAGAGGAGGAAAAGGGGACTGGGAGATACAAAGAAGTGAGAGAGACAGCAAAAGCAGAAATAGGGACAAGAACTGACAGAAAAGCAATAAGCAGGAAACCAGAGAAAATTGGATGAGCTAGAGAATAGAAGTACAGAAGGAGACATAGAGAGAGAAATAAACAACTAGTGGTAACGTGGAATATCCAACACTGATATTAGCTTTTTTTGGGGGGTTTGCAGGGCAGGATCATGGTGATAGGGCAGCTATAGTTTCTGTTTATTGAATAATATGAGATCCTCACATCACAGTGCTTGAGTCATGGTCACAAATCTCTAGTTTACAGCTGTAATCATAACTTGTTCACTAACTGATTGCTTTTCAGAAGTAATATCAGACTTGAAAATAGAAGCAGAAAAGCATTACAAAGAAGCACTAAGGTCATCTCCTCTCCTGCATGTATGGATTTTTTTTTTTTTTGAAAAGCACACAAAAAAAGACACATTGCTTTAAATAAAAATGGTTTAAATCTGACCTATACTTTATTGATGGCAACTGAACCATCACTGTATTAAAACTGTTCATAGATCTATGAGAAATAAATTGGAGATCTCAGTTTAATACTCTGGGTAGTGGGCAGGGTCCTCATCATTCACACCATCGTTCTAACTGGTGGTAGTCAACATATCACATGGTGTCCATAGACAGGATGGGCACCTTGGTAACTAAATTAATAATTCATGTCTAAAGATGATTCTTTCAGAACAAGACTGATTCCCACCATGATAATATTACAAAGATATTAACATTATTGCTACATGATGTACTGGGATTGACTTGAGTTCTGGCCAAACACAGGCCAAGTGAACAATACATGTCAGTAGTGCTCAGAAGAAACTGTCACTAAACCCAGATCATAAGAGTGCTAGGAAAACTATATGAGGAACTGGCAAGAGGATAAAAATCTCCAAGGAAAGAGGAAGTACCAACAGATGCATCTGGGCCCTCAAAGCTCACAGTTAAGCAAGCTGTGATTTAACTGGGCTACCTCTCCTACTGTCTGGTTGCAGATAGTTTCAGCTGTATCACAGAAAGCATACAAAAGATGTCAAAGATGTCACTTATCAAAGAACTATTATCCTGAACTTCAGGAAGTGACAGAGCTGTGCAGATTCCTTGGGCCCTCTCTAAATTAGTAAGGAATATATTCTTTATTCATTTTGTTGCATGCATTATTGTAGCCATTACTTATAATAACTACTGAATGCATTAGCTTATATTGCATTTGTATTTATTATTGCATCCTGAAGTATAACTGAGCATCATAATAAACCATCTGCTATTTCCTGGAATCTAATGTATATTGCCTCAGAGTGTAAATGCATCTTGGCAACTGTGTGAGAGCAAGTTCGCATAAGAATAAGGTGCAGCTTGCTCCCATAGGGATAAGTTACAGTGAGCTTCTATTGTAAGGGACAAGCTCTCAGTACAGGAACAAGTGCCTAGCAGGATAAGTTGCTAACCTCTGAGGTTGACATGCAATACTGCTGTGGAGCTCTTTTCAATGAAAAAAGTCTTCTGTTGCTAGCAGTATGTAGAGCACTTAAAATAACTTGTTTAACTAACATAAAATGATTTAATTTTTTTCCTCTATACTTCAAGAAAACACTGGAAAATACATTGTACATAATATTTCTTTCAGTAAGTATGCTTTTCTTACTTGAACTCTGCTGTTATTCTTTATAGTTTTACCTTTTCAGATTTCTTGTGCTCAGTTTACTCTGTTTGCTAATCTTTTGTTTCTCTCTTTATTACAGATCAATACAAAATATCAAATATGGATATCAGATGTTTCCTTTGCCAAATTTGTACCAATTTTACAATTACTTCTTCCAAGTTAAGAACTCAGTTCTTCTCTTAAACCATTTTTTTGTTTCATAGAGTTTATCTGATCCCTACAATTTTCTAAGGAAAGTATAACAATATTTTTATTACATCCTATGTATCAGATATACATTTATATAAAATGCTATACTGATGTATCACAGTATGAATACATTTTCCTTTGTAAATTTTTCAGCAAAATCTGCTTTATAATATTTTATAAGAATTTCTGAGAATTATTCTAAATATTTCTGGCCAGAAATGTAATATTTTTCAAACTGGTGTGAGTGTATTTAACTCACAGCTTTGAAGAAATGCTTGAAAGCATTAGCATTTTTCTTCTTTTGGAGTATGATTCTTCCAGTTCCAGGTTTTCAAGAACTTGTCCATCCTCAGTTTAGAACCTACTACTCTAACTATAAATAAATAAAAATAAAGCCTGATTATGCACTTGAAATTTATCTTTTGTAGGTATCTGTGTAAGCATATGCCACTTTTGAACACATTTTCAATGAATAAAAGCACATGTAGTTTTGTCTTTATTTTTTTAGTTTTTCCTCACTCATATTCACCAATAGCCTAGTCATTAGAGTAGCAGGGTTGCAAAACCAGGGTTTAAATCTTACTGCTGCTCCTTGTGATCTTGGGCAAGTCACTTCACCCTTCATTGCTTCAGGTACAAACCTAGGGCCCAGTTTTCTAAGACTTTTTTCCCTTTCTGTGTCTATGGTAAAAATGCTTAGTAGATAAGACCTTGAATTGTAAGCCATCTAGGGACAGGAAAATACCTACTGCTTTGAAGTGTCTGAAAGACAAAATATAAATAAACATATTAAAACTTAGAGATAATAAAAATAATTACATTTATTTCATTTAATTCAGTGTAATCTATGTTCTCTTGAAACTTACATTCCAATTTCCAAAGGCCAGCACATGTAAAAAAATGGGAGTTACACAATATTAGGGATGTGAATCGTTTTTCAACGATTAAAATTATCGTCCGATAATTTTAATATCGTCTTAAATCGTTATAGAACACAATACAATAGAAATTCTAACGATTTATCGTTAAAAATCGTTAAATCGTGTTAGTGCGCACTAACGGGAGTTAGTGTGCACTAACAGAAAATAATACAAATTGACACTTTCCAGGTCAGTGAAGGTCAGTTAGGAATGAATATGTATTCCTATTGGCTAGCTGTACTCTTATCTATTGATGTTACCAAGTTTCCCACTGAGGTAATGGTTGGGGGGATGTGAAATGGAAACAGTTGGAAGCTTGACAAAAAAAGTAATGTGATGATCATCACTCATGTGACTAGAACTTGTTTGTTTATTATTTTTGTTAGCAGGCACGTGAAATGCTAGTGCATGTTGAATTTGCCAGTCACTGTGCATTTTAGAAAGGTGGTCCTGGCTGGAACTACACAGTTCAAATATATGTGGTAATTGATTGTTGGTAAGTGTATTTTTTAAGTAGCCACACTGGCCACCAGTTTGTTTACTTTTCCTCCTACTTAACTCACTAGCTCAGCTTTATAAGAAGGGCTTCTCTGCTTGTGTGTTGCTTTTGTTTGGTGTGAGGATAGCAGAAACATCAGATCTTTATTCAATCTATAACAGTCATCTATTATATTAACCTACTCAATTTTTTTTAAATGATTTATTATATCACTGAATTAATAATTAATTATTATTAGGTGGTGGTGAATGTCTGACTAAGCTACTAGCCTAGTGTCACTGGTGAGGCTAGTGGCATTTTAGCAGAATTATAATTTATTTTTATTAGTACTGCAGCATTAATATATTCAAGCCTAGGTAGGCAGGCAGTGCACAACTCCAGCAGTCACATCATTGCTTCCTGTGCATTGCATTATGTGCACACATTGACTCCAGCTTGGGGACAAGGCAGGTCTCCTTTACTGCACACATTGACTCCAGCTTGGGGAAAATGGCAGGTCTCCTTTACTGCACACATTGATTCCAGCTTGGGGATAAGGCAGGTCTCCTTTACTGCACACATTGACTCCAGCTTGTGGAAAAGGCAGGTCTCCTTTACAGCACATTGACTCCAGCTTGGGGAAAAGGCAGGTCTCCTTTACTGCACACATTGATTCCAGCTTGGGGATAAGGCAGGTCTCCTTTACTGCACACATTGACTCCAGCTTGTGGACAAGGCAGATCTCCTTTACTGCACACACTGACTCCAGCTGGGGAAAAGGCAGGTCTCCTTTCCTGCACACATTGACTCCAGTTTGTGGAAAAGGCAGGTCTCCTTTACTGCACACATTGACTCCAGCTTGTGGAAAAGGCAGGTCTACTTTACTGCACACACTAACTCCAGCTTGGGGACAAGGTAGATCTCCTTTACTGCACACACTGACTCCAGCTGTGGAAAAGGCAAATCTCCTTTACTGCACACACTGACTCCAGCTGGGGAAAAGGCAGGTCCCCTGCTATCAGGGTTAGGGCACTGTGTGCAGGAAGATCACAACACTCCTGGTATTAATAGGGATAGGGCACTGTGTACATGAAGATCACAACACCCCTGGTGCCAGGGTTAGGGCACTGTGTGCAGGAAGATCACAACACCCCTGGTATCAGGGTTAGGGCACAAGTTCTAGTCACATTGACTGATCACATTACTTTTTTTTGTCAAGCTACCAAATGTTTCCATTTCCCATCCCCCATATACTGTCAGTGGGAACCTAGGTAACATGAATAAATAAGAGGGCAGCCAATAGGAATACATATTCATTCCTAAACTGACCTTAACTGACCTGAAAAGTGTCAAATTGTATCATTTTCTGTTAGTGCGCACTAACAGACGTGACGTCTAGATTTTTTTACTGGATGGTAACTCCTAATATGGAACCTAACATCGTGTTATATTACAGCATGGGTTATATTTCCCTATGGGTTATATCTACCATATAAATGGGCTTGGACCGACGTGCCTAAAATGTGCAGCGTGAGAGCACGTCAGTCAGAGGGGAGCCCAGCGGACGGCTGTCTTGGAAGCGGCGAGAAGGAGCAGCGGCGGCAGCACAGAAGGTCTCCGGGGGGGGGGGGGGGGTGTCTCTCTCTCTCCCTCACGGGGAGAAGCAGCGGCAGCGGCACAGATACAGAAATGGAGGGCGCGCGTGAGAGAGAGAGATCCCCGGAGACCTCCCATTTCTGTGTCTGTGCCGCCGCCGCTTCTTCTCCCCGCGTGAGAGAGAGAGACCCCCCGGAGATTTCCAATGGAGGAGCAGCGGCAGCGGTTAAGTGTCAGGCGGGCCAGAGAGAAGAAAAGGGAGTGGAGGAGGGCTGAGGCTGAGGGAGAGGGACAGGGTTGTGGAGGAAGTGGGAGGGGAAGGAAGAGGATGTAAGTGGGGAGGGTAAAGTTGTGGAATACAAAAAAAAAGAGAGTGGAGGAGGGCTGAGGGAGAGGGAATGTGTTGTGGAGGAGGTGGGAGGGAAAGGAAGAGGATGTGAGTAAGTGGGGAGGGTAAAGTTGTAGAGTACAGAAAAAGGGAGTGGAGGAGGGCTGAGGGAGAGGGAAGGGGTTGAGGAAGTGGGAGGGATAGAGAAGATGAGATGGGATGGAAGGAAGAGGATGTAAGTGGGAAGGGTAAAGTGGAGTAGAGAAAAAAAGAGAGTGGAGGAGGGCTGAGGGAGAGGGAAGGGGTTGTGGAGGAGGTGGAGGAAAAGGAAGAGGATGTGAGTAAATGGGGAGGATAAAGTGGAGTACAGAAAAGGGAGTGGAGGAGGGGGAGGGAAGGGGTTGAGGTGGGAGGGGAAGGAAAGGGAAGATGAGAAGGGATGGAAGGAAGAGGATGTGAGTAAGTGGGAAGGGTAAAGTGGAGTAGAGAAAAAGAGGGAGTGGAGGAGGGCTGAGGGAGAGGGTAGAAGGGGAAGGAAGGTGAAGGTGAGAGGGGAAGGAAAAGGGAAGAGGATATGACTGAACAGGTGGGAAGGGTAAGAAGTTCTGGAGAAGAGAAAAAAGAGTGGAGGAGGAAGGCTGGGGGAGGGAAGGGGTTGTAGATGAGGTGAGAGAGGATGGAAGGAAAAGGGAAGTTGTGGAGAACAGAGCGGCTCTAACCGTGCCGGTCTGAACGATGGAATCTCGCACGTTTTAACGGGCTTAACGGCTAGTTTCCCTATAAGCATCACCTTGCACTTATCCACATTAAATTTCATCTGCCATTTGGATGGCCAATCTTCCACTCTCACAAGGTCCTCCTGCAATTTATCACAATCCACTTGTGATTTCGCCACTCTGAACAATTTTGTGTCATCTGCAGATTTTGTCACCTCACTTGTCGTACCCCTGTGATTAAAAGGAGAGATTCCTTTTCATGAAAGGGTTTTCTTTCCAAAACTTTGATTCCGAATATATACATTTAAAAAAATGTGGTTCTAATTGGATCCCACTTTTATGTCACAACTATTTCTGCATCAGCATTTATCGCTAACTGTGGCTGCAGAGAGTCTCTAAAGGGATATTTGACTCCAGACAGCTTTTTCTATTTGAAATGGGCTATAGAAGCCATTTTTTCCTTTTGAAGGCCAGATATAATCCAATCGTGTACTTTAAGCTTTTTGTACTCATTCAGACTTTTAACTAACGCAGATCTCTATTTTTCCCATGACTGCTTTTTCATTTACTTTTACAGAATTTCTTTCCTACATGTTTTTCTCTTCCACCCTTTCTTTTAACAAATATCTTTTCATCAGATTGCCTTTAAATCTCCTTAATCATCAAAGTTACTTTTACAAGAGAACTTTTACACACATTTGTTCAAGAATTGTCTTCTCAAGCTTTAAAATGTGTTTTAAATGAAACAATTTCTATTAATGTACAATGTTTATCATTTTGAGACAGTTTTCTTTTGTTTGTCCTAGGAAAACATTGATTTTTCTCTTTCTCTCTGGAACAACTAAACTATACAGTTTCTGCTCTTTTCAATGTCCTAGCTTCAAATAGCCAACTGTTTCTTTGCCACTTTACTCATTTTCTTTAGTTCATGCCAATACCTGGCATCCATGACAGCCACAGGTTCAGAAAACGGACGCCGGCATAATTGAGCATCCGTCTTCCAACACGAGGGCTGCGGGCACATTTAAATTTTTTTTTTTTAATTTTAAATTTTTTTTTATTTTTGGGGCTTCCGACTTAATATCAGTATGATATTATAATATCAGTATGATATTAAGTCGGAGAGTGTTCAGAAAAGCAGTTTTTTCTGCTTTTCTGTACACTTTCCCGGTGCAGGCAGAAATGTGCGGCTTGGCTGCACATTTTGCTTTCTGTATCACGTGGGAATAACTAATAGGGCCATCAACTTGCATTTGCATATTGCGGGTGCTATTAGTTTCGGAGGGGTTGGCCACACGTTTTCGATGTGCTATTAACCCTTACTGTACGGCAAAACGACGTCAGGAGTGCAGGAGGTCGCTCCCGGACCGCCGCTGGACCCCCAGGGACTTTTGGCCAGCTTGGGGGGGCCTCCTGACCCCCACAAGACTTGCCAAAAGTCCAGCGGGGGTCCGGGAGCGACCTCCTGCACTCGAATCGTTTTGCCGTACAAAATGGCGCCAGCCATACGCCGTATGGCCGGCTTATGGCTGGCTCCATTTTGTACGGCAAAACGATTCGAGTGCAGGAGGTCATTCCCGGACCCCCGCTGGACTTTTGGCAAGTCTTGTGGGGGTCAGTAGGCCCCCCCAAGCTGGCCAAAAGTCCCTGGGGGTCCAGCGGGGGTCCGGGAGCGATCTCCTATGCTCCTGATGTCGGGGGACAAAAAACAAAATGGCGCCGGCGCTACCTTTGCCCTGTCATATTACAGTATATAGTGACATATAAATATATTTCTCAATCTTTATTAGTAACAAAAGATATTAAAAACTTCCAAACAATTTTGTTCTAAATATACCCCGGAACACCACATTTAAAAATACACCAATACCATATTCTTTCACATACCATCCATTCAACGTATTCACACAACAACCTATACAAAAAGTTTTTTACAAACAATTCCTCAAAATTCACATTAGATACACAACAGCTAGTTCATATATCTTTTATAAGCAGAAAGAGTCCAATTTCACCAAATTTTCTTCTTCATTCCCAAAAACGTCAAATACTTCAATGTATCTTTATCCTCTCTCTTTATCCTCTCGACATGTTTCGCCTCTCGTCAGGCTTCTTCAGGAGAGCTTGTATAAAGTCTCCTGCTGCTTATATTCTGATCTTCAATCGATATCCAAAGGAATTATTTTTCTACAAACATTTCACAAATTTAATTAATATTTTCTAAAAAAATTTTTATTTCTGACATTTTCCAAAATTGTTCTAAAACATTTCATCATTAGCTATTTTACCTGAACGTCCTAGCTAATCTCTCCTGGACGTGCAGCAGATATCCCCGACTCTTTTTTCACCATTTAAATATATCTTACTTCACCTAGAGACAAGTAATTTAAGAGACTTTAACTTTGCCAAACTCCAAAGAGAAAAATTTCACACATGTTTAGACTATATAAGAGAATCCTACCTTTTCTTCATTTCAGCAAAAAACGCCATGACCAAACCTTCAGAAAACGTCCAAACCGAGTGAGTCAGCGGAAGTATGACTTACCATATCCTCCAAACTTTTAAAGTCCATCGAACCAATCACAACAGAGAATATCTCCACGCTCCACCCCTCAATCGCCCACGAAATTCAAACCTATCAGCACAATGGTTCATTTCCACACAACAGTTCTCAAAACTCAAAGACATGCCACCCAATCAATTTTATCGTTTAATCCCTTTGGCCACATAGTTCCCAAAGAGAAAATCCATCGCTGCTCCGTTTGTAATAGTTTCTTATTCAGATTACCTCCACGTCTACTACAAATCTCTTGCAAAACAAAGAAACGGAGTTCTTCTACCAAATGTTGTTGTTCCCGCCAATGTTTTACTAAAGGTGCTGTCTCCACTCCATTTCTAATCCTACTACAGTGTTCAAGTATGCGAAGTCTAATTACTCTTGATGTCTTTCCGACATAGAAAAGCCCACAAGGGCACTGTATTATATAAACCACTGACCGTTTTCTGAAGGTTTGGTCATGGCGTTTTTTGCTGAAATGAAGAAAAGGTAGGATTCTCTTATATAGTCTAAACATGTGTGAAATTTTTCTCTTTGGAGTTTGGCAAAGTTAAAGTCTCTTAAATTACTTGTCTCTAGGTGAAGTAAGATATATTTAAATGGTGAAAAAAGAGTCGGGGATATCTGCTGCACGTCCAGGAGAGATTAGCTAGGACGTTCAGGTAAAATAGCTAATGATGAAATGTTTTAGAACAATTTTGGAAAATGTCAGAAATAAAAAATTTTTTAGAAAATATTAATCAAATTTGTGAAATGTTTGTAGAAAAATAATTCCTTTGGATATCGATTGAAGATCAGAATATAAGCAGCAGGAGACTTTATACAAGCTCTCCTGAAGAAGCCTGACGAGAGGCGAAACATGTCGAGAGGATAAAGAGAGAGGATAAAGATACATTGAAGTATTTGACGTTTTTGGGAATGAAGAAGAAAATTTGGTGAAATTGGACTCTTTCTGCTTATAAAAGATATATGAACTAGCTGTTGTGTATCTAATGTGAATTTTGAGGAATTGTTTGTAAAAAACTTTTTGTATAGGTTGTTGTGTGAATGCGTTGAATGGATGGTATGTGAAAGAATATGGTATTGGTGTATTTTTAAATGTGGTGTTCCGGGGTATATTTAGAACAAAATTGTTTGGAAGTTTTTAATATCTTTTGTTACTAATAAAGATTGAGAAATATATTTATATGTCACTATATATTGTTGAATATTATTGTAGTGTGATATATTAGATTAATTGCCAGAAGTATTGCATCCTGTCATATTACAGGGCAAAGGTAGCGCCGGCGCCATTTCTACAATGCACCGGAGGCCCAAGAGGAAAAGATCACACCGGGACCCCCCACTGGACCCCAGGAAATTTAAGGCATTTGGGGGGGGGGGGTTCGGGAGGGTGGGGGATTTATTTTAAAGGGTCGGGGTGGATTTTAGGGTTGTTTTAGTGTGCCGGTTTTCCCGCCCTCCCCCTTCCCCTCCCCCTTCCCCCGATTTACGATTTTTGATGATAAATCAGGGGAATTCCTATTAAATATCACCTCTAACGATTTTTGACGATTTAAAATATATCGGACGATATTTTAAATCGTCAAAAAACGATTCACATCCCTACTATTCAATGACATTTAGCCAGATAACTCACAAACATTGTTCTCTCTAAAAGGGTCATTATTTATACTGTGATGGGCCTTATTGCACGTGATAAGGCCTTACCGCATGCGATACCGGTGCAACATGGCGGTATTAGTTTAATTATGGGAAGGGGAGGAGTATGGGAGGGGTTTTGGCGGAGTTATCTCCAGGCAGCACTGCGAGAAATAACTACACCTTTTCCTGTGGAGCTATGGCGGTGATGGTGAGTGGCTCGGCCGCAGCTCAGCAGGTAAAACTGCACCATCATGATACGGCTAGCTGCCCACAAATACCCCGTTTTATTTTTCACGACACATCTAGGGGTAAGATATGTGTGTGTGTGTGTGTGTGTGCACATGAATGGAGGATCTGAACTCTGTTCACATGGCAAAACACAGCACACACATAAAATGATATAAGCAAAATTATATGGTAGGGATATATATGCTAACAAAAAAATTATGAAATCAAATATATTTTATTTAATGTTTTCTATTTATTTAAAATACATTATATTCTGAAATAACTTAATATTAGGGATGTGAATCGTTTTAGGACGATTAAAATTATCGTCCGATAATTTTAATATCGTCTTAAACCGATATGGAACACAATACAATAGAGATTCTAACGATTTATCGTTATAAATCGTTAGAATCGTGAGCCGGCACACTAAAACCCGCTAAAACCCATCCCCGACCCTTTAAATTAAATCCCCCACCCTCCCGAACCCCCCCCAAATAACTTAAACATTTCCTTGCCAAATCCTACCCTCCTTCAATCCCCCACCCTCTCAAACCCCCCCCCCCCCCAAATGACTTAAATTACCTGGGGGTCCGGAATGGCAGCGGTCCGGAATGGGCTCCTGCTACTGAATCTTGTTGTCTTCGGCCGGCGCCATTTTCAAAAATGGCGCAGAAAAATGGCGGCGGCCATATACCAACAGGATTCGATGGCAGGAGGTCCTTCCGGACCCCCGCTGGACTTTTGGCAAGTCTTGTGGGGGTCAGGAGGCCCCCCCCAAGCTGGCCAAAAGTTCCTGGAGGTCCAGCGGGGGTCAGGGAGCGATTTCCCGCCGCGAATCGTTTTCCGTACGGAAAATGGCGCCGGCAGGAGATCGACTGCAGGAGGTCATTCAGCGAGGGTTCCGGCGCCTCGCTGAACGACCTCCTGCAGTCGATCTCCTGCCGGCGCCATTTTCCGTACGGAAAACGATTTGCGGCGGGAAATCGCTCCCTGACCCCTGCTGGACCTCCAGGAACTTTTGGCCAGCTTGGGGGGGGGCCTCCTGACCCCCACAAGACTTGCCAAAAGTCCAGCGGGGGTTCGGAAGGACCTCCTGCCGTCGAATCCTGTTGGTCTATGGCCGCCGCCATTTTTCGGCGCCATTTTGGAAAATGGCGCCGGCCGAAGACAACAAGATTCAGTAGCAGGAGCCCGTTCCGGACCGCTGCCGTTCCGGACTGCCGCTGGACCACCAGGTAATTTAAGTCATTGGGGGGGGGGTTCGGGAGGGTGGGGGATTTAATTTAAAGGGTCGGGGGTGGGTTTTAGCGGGTTTTAACGATTTTAACGATATATCACGATATTTTACCCCCCAAACGGCAACAATATGATTCCCTCCCCCTCCCAGCCGAAATCGATCGTTAAGACGATCGAGGACACGATTCACATCTCTACTTAATATAGAATTATGTTCATTAAAGCAATTACTTAAATAAATACCACTTTCAAAATTCTGATATCATTTGCATTGTTCTTGCTCAGGCATACATGTCTCATAGCACACAAATCTGAACTCAGCTAATACAAATTTCTCAAATGAAAATGTATGGGCACATAGTCTGTCAAAAATTAGAGGGAAAAATTTGCATACATACCTGAATATAACCCTAAAAAGTACATGCATATTTAGCAATACATTTTTTTTAACATGGAGAGGCGAAGTGATACAATAAAACAATGAAGGAATATGTTATCAGTTGAAAAATAAGGAATATCTTTAATTCAAATGGGTCCTAACTAATATAATCTATGCATATCAGAAGGATCCATGTGAGTATGAAGAGAAACTAAATTGCATGCAGCACATTCACACTCATGTTTCATAAATACATTTCATATAAATGAGCAGGCATCTAGTCAATAAACTTAATTCTTCATGCACATTTCCATGATGCTGCCTAAAAATAAGAAAATTAGAGTCACAAGTTCTCCAGCTAAATACCGACTTTGGAATATTTGGACACTTATCCAGCTACAATTTAGCGAGATAATGTAGGGGCATTCTGGGGAGTTTCTGGGAGGATTTAGGTAATCCAGATAAACTATCTAGTTAACTCTGATATTCAAAGTTAGTCCGATAAGTTGTCCAGCTAACTCTGGTCATGCTGTAGAATAGTCCTAAAGTAAGCCAGATAAACTTAACCAGCTATTTTAAGATTGTCGGCTATATTCAGTAACACAGCTGCACCACTAAATATTCCTCCAAAGTTAGCCAGATAAGTTTACCCAGCTAATTTTACAATCTGGCCAGTGAATATGGACCTCTTGTTTTGCTTTTTAGTTTTTAGCCAGTGGTAAGAGTGACTACAATACCTCCTTGCACCCATCCTGCCAAATACTGATACTTGTTATTTTTCCACTGCCTAACCTGCAATATGCCTTTAACTGACTTTATGTATTTCCAAGTTTCCAAGTTATGCTATATATAATCTGTAAATATTTTGTAAATTCATCAAAACCAACTCTATTAACACTAAAGTTGTGTTGTACATAATTTCAAATGCACCAATGTTATCATTTACTCTACATGTCATTTATGTTCTTCATTGTTCATATATACAGTATGTGTGTAAGCCATTCTATTTAATCAGTCTATTTAGCTGTACCAATGTTAGTTCTACAATTTTATAATGTGACAGAACCGATGGTTACATGTCAAGCAATATAATTCACAAAAGCCCTCTTCCCCAATTGAAACACATCCAAGTGTGCTATATACCAGTCGTAAGAGGTGCTACCCACAATGCTTGCCTTCTTTTGCCTTATAATTAATCATCGACTTAGGCACAACATAGTTTGAAAGATCACTTTTTTGGGTATTTTTTATGCAAATAAAAACTTATCTTTGAAGCTTTCTGTGTCTTAAGGGTCCTTCTAAGAATCCATTAAAATGCCCCTTTGTTATTTCCAAAATATAATGAATTAGGAAATATCATCTTTTATTTCCTAATTATTTGCAAATGAATTCCCACCCCTATGTACAATATGTTGAGTTAATGTTTACTTTATTGAAAGTGATAGAAACATACAAACATTGAAAATGTTGACAGAAAAGGACCAAATGGTCCATCCAGACTGCCCAGCAAGCTTACGGTAGCATCTGCTGAGCCATACAAGTCACCCCCTTACTTAGTTTCCAAAACTGTCAAAGTCAGGGCACTTGTTGGTTGCTGTCTGAGTCCAATTCCCTGTTACTTCTTGCCGTTGAAGCAGAAAGCAATGTTGGAGTTGCATCCAAAGTATCAGGCATGTTGGTTAAGCGTAGAAACCGCCATACCAGCAAGTTACCCCTATGCTTATTTGTTTTCCCAGACCGTAAAATCCAATGTCCTTGTTGGTTGCTGTCTGAATCAAATTCCCCTTTTCCCCCTGCCGTAAAAGCAGAGAGCAATAATGGAGATGCATCAACAGAATGAAGGCTTATTGGTTAAAGGTAGTAACCGCCACACCAGCAAGTTACTCCACTGCACTCATTTTTTCATTTCCTTCCTCTATATCCTAATAAATAATGATACATTTTTCCACCAACTGTGGAGCCAGAATTGAACAATGTGGATTCAAGAGGTCAATATTAAATAAGTTGGCCAGTGGTTAACAGCAGGGGAAAAATGTTTTCATTTTCAGTTTGTTTTGGGAGGTTTTCTTCCCATGAATTTTGGTTTGTGATTTTTTTCATTCATGTGAAAAGAATGAATCAAACAGAAAAACAATAACCCCACCACAATAAAAAAAAAAAAAACCAGCCAGGCCCAATGCCATGACCTGACCCAAAGGATGGGTCCCTATCATTGGGCCTTGGCCTAGGCTGGGGCCAGAGCCCAGGCCCAATGCCATAACCCAACCCAGAGGCTGAGTCCCGATGCTGAGTCATTGGCCTGGACCCAGGCCTGATACCGCAACCCGACCCGGAGGCTGGGTCCCAATGACTGGGTCTCAGCCGAGGCTGGAACCTGAGGCCAGGCCCAATGCTTCGACCCTACCCAAAGGCCAGGTCCCAATGCTGGGACCTTGGCATGTACCCAGGCCCGATGCCGTGACCCGACCTGGAGGTAATGACCTGATGCCAGGTTCTAGGCCCATACCCAGGCTTGGCACTGGGGCCTCATCCAGGAGGCTGGGTACCGATGCCTGGGCCTTGGAATAGGGTCAGGCCCAGACCTCAGAGTCCAGGACTGGGAGGTTCTTTTCTTCAGTCCTCTTCTTTCTTCGGTGCTTGAAAGCTAAATTTATTTACCTATCTATCTCTTTCTTTCTTTCTTTCTTTCTTTATTTGTATGCTTTTTTTATACCGGTATTTATAAATAACTTCATATTGGTTTACATCTTAAAACATTCAAAACCAAAATATAAAACATAATTCAGGGTAAAAAAAATTTATAAAACAGCTTAACATAGTTATAAATAATACAATCCATAAAATAACCAAATTCTAACTATCCATTACTACAATATCAAATTAAAATTAGCAAATTCAATAGCTTAGCTGGGAAATGGGGGGGGGGGGAGGGGGATTGTCTTCAATGTGAGAAAACCTGCTCCATCTGCTGGGGTCACAATGGAGTCAATTAAGTCTGGCACATTCATTCCAGTGGACAGCATAATTTGGCTTTCAAGTGCTGAAGAAAGAAGAGGAGCAAAGAAGAGGAGCTCCTAAGCCAAGGCTCTGTGGCCTAGGCCTGACCCTGGGCCAAAGTCTAGGCATCAGGACCCGGCCTCCTAGCCAAGGCTCCAGCATCAGGTCTGGATCTGGGCCTAGACCCCCGACGTCGGGACCTGACCTCTGGACCGGGTCATGGCATCGGGCCTGGGTCTGGCCCAAGGTCCAGGTGTCAGGATCAGTCCTCTTGTTATGTTGCAGCATTGGGCCTGGGTTCTGGCCAATGCCAAATTGTCAGGAACCAGCCTTCAAGTTGGGTCTTGACACTGGGCCTCAGGCCCTAGCATTGGGATCAAACCTCTCTGTTGCATGGTGGCATTGAGCCTGGGCTTTTTCTCCAGCCTAGGCGGAGGTCCAGGCATCGGTACCTGGCCTCTGGTTGGGTTGCAGTATTGAGCTTTGGTCCAGGGTTTAGCCTAGACTGAGACACTGGCATCAAGACCCAGCCATCATTGGATTTTCGGGGAGCTCGGCTGAGTATTCAGCAACAGCCAGTACCTCCACCGAGACCTCGGCATTGTGCTTTGGCCTAGATCACATTTCTTGCTTTTGGCCTCATTCTATGGTACCCTGAATGAAATAAATGATACTTATTCATTGCGTTTTGCACTTTCATTTAAAACAAATGCATATCCCTATGGTAAAGTTATCTGGGTAAAGTTACCCATATCTTTAATTCAGTATTCAGTGGGGCAAGTCTTCCATTGAATATACTAGGCTATAATTATCTAGATACAGTTATCTGGATAACTTGACTGGCTTGTTGAATTTCGCTTAATTCTAAAAAGGAGAGTAGTAGCCAGTAGCTGATGAGTCCCCCTTATATCCCAAATGAAGGAAAATTGCAGGGGAACCACAGATCATCCCCACCCACACAAGATTAGGACATTGGAGTCTGCGGGACCAGCAGCACACAGTATTTCTCCCCTGAAGCACTGCTTCACAGCTACATCTTCAGAGACTTCTGATGTAAAGTGCAGCAAAATGCACCACAATGACAAGCTGTCCCATCAACAGTTTAGAAGGAGTATTGAAAAGGTTGCCCCTGTACAAACGTAACATAGTGAACCAATATGAGACAAATGCTCAGTTATCTCTCATCAACTACAATGATTATCTATGAACAGCAGAGATTTGTTGCAAGAGAGAAGATACTAAGTGCTTTTAATTAGGCATAGACAAACTTTGCCTGAGCTGGTTCAGATCAGATTTTGAAATATTGAACGCACATTTAATCTGCTAATCAGAATCCAAAGCTAACTGAACCCATTTTGGATTTTTCTTAAAAAAAAAAAAAAAAAATCAGATTTTTGGGATGCCAATAAATTCAAACCAGTAAATTTATGAGATGAGAATATTTTTATTTTGAAACGTGATGAGGAATACTAGAATCTCGTAGACATGGTAGAGGCAAGAAGGTAGCAGATTTTAAGAAAACATTGGGTAAGCACAACAAAGAAGTGAATGGAAACCCCGCGATCAACTAGGGTCAAAGGTGCTAGGACAAGACTTTGCTATCATATTTGATATGTCTATATTAGGCCCACTGAAGACAGAATTATTTTCAGGTTGTGATACCTTCTTTGGGGATCAATTTAAGAAAAATCCAAAGGTGTTAGTGAATCAGAGCGTTCCAGACCACAGAAATTAAGAATGCATACATGAGATCTCAAAAGCTCATATACCACGCTATCAGGTTGATTCACTAGAAACATAGAAACATTAGGGATGTGAATCGTTTTAGGACGATTAAAATTATCGTCCGATAATTTTAATATCGTCTTAAACCGTTATGGAACACAATACAATAGAGATTCTAACAATTTATCGTTATAAATCGTTAGAATCGTGAGCCGGCACACTAAAACCCCCTAAAACCCACCCCCGACCCTTTAAATTAAATCCCCCACCCTCCCGAACCCCCCCCAAATGACTTAAATAACCTGCGGGTCCAGCGGCGGTCCGGAACGGCAGCGGTCCGGAACGGGCTCCTGCTCCTGAATCTTGTTGTCTTCAGCCGGCGCCATTTTCCAAAATGGCGCCGAAAAATGGCGGCGGCCATAGACGAACACGATTGGACGGCAGGAGGTCCTTCCGGACCCCCGCTGGACTTTTGGCAAGTCTCGTGGGGGTCAGGAGGCCCCCCACAAGCTGGCCAAAAGTTCCTGGAGGTCCAGCGGGGGTCAGGGAGCGATTTCCCGCCGCGAATCGTTTTCGTATGGAAAATGGCGCCGGCAGGAGATCGACTGCAGGAGGTTGTTCAGCGAGGCGCCGGAACCCTCGCTGAACGACCTCCTGCAGTCGATCTCCTGCCGGCGCCATTTTCCGTACGAAAACGATTCGCGGCGGGAAATCGCTCCCTGACCCCCACTGGACCTCCAGGAACTTTTGGCCAGCTTGTGGGGGGCCTCCTGACCCCCACGAGACTTGCCAAAAGTCCAGCGGGGGTCCGGAAGGACCTCCTGCCGTCCAATCGTGTTCGTCTATGGCCGCCGCCATTTTTCGGTGCCATTTTGGAAAATGGCGCCGGCTGAAGACAACAAGATTCAGGAGCAGGAGCCCGTTCCGGACCGCTGCCGTTCCGGACCGCCGCTGGACCCGCAGGTTATTTAAGTCATTTGGGGGGGGGGTTCGGGAGGGTGGGGGATTTAATTTAAAGGGTCGGGGGTGGGTTTTAGGGGGTTTTAATGTGCCGGTTTTGCGATTTTTAGATTTTTAGATTTTTCACGATTTTTCACGATATTTTACCCCCCCAAACGGCAACAATACGATTCCCTCCCCCTCCCAGCCGAAATCGATCGTTAAGACGATCAAGGACACGATTCACATCCCTAAGAAACATAGAAACATAGAAATGACGGCAGAAGAAGACCAAACGGCCCATCCAGTCTGCCCAGCAAGCTACGCACTTTATCCATTTTTTCCCCTTTTTTTCTCTCCCACCTGCTACTATTGGCTTCCAGTACCCTCCAGCCCTAATTCCCCTCCACCCCACCACCAATTTAGAGAGCAGCGCCATATCTGCATTCAAGTGAACGTCCAGCTCAATTAGGGGTAGCAACCGCTGTAACAAGCAGGCCACACCCTTACCCCATACTCTTACCCACCCCTGTTTTTATTTATTTATTTATTTATTTATTTATTTGAGATAGCAGCCCTCCATCCTTCCGCTCCGTGAAGGTGGAACACCAACTACTGGCCACTGGCATCCCGCTCCGTGAATGCCTCTGTGGCTACTGCCGCTCCGTGCAGTGTTTGAATGCCTCTGTGGCTACTGCTGCTCCGTGCAGTGTTTGAATGCCTCCTCTTTATTCACGCCCTCTAGACTTGATGGATCCACAGTTTTTATCCCACGCCCCTTTGAAGTCGTTCACAGTTTTAGACTTCACCACTTCCTCCGGAAGGGCATTCCAGGCATCCACCACCCTTTCCGTGAAGAAATACTTCCTGACATTGGTTCTTAGTCTTCCTCCCTGGAGCCTCAGCTCGTGGGGAGGAAGACTCTGGTTCTGCTGATTTTTTTCTGACGGAAAAGGTTTGTCGTTGTCTTTGGATCATTAAAGTTTTTCAAGTATCTGAAAGTCTGAATCATATTACCCCTGCTCCTCCTTTCCTCCAGGAAGGAGGAAGTTCACACAAACACACACACACACACACACACACACACAAAAGAATGTTTTTGTGGCAGACCTAAATATTTTTGTGTGTATGGTAAAATTGCACTTAATGAGCTATTCGCTAACATATTGACATGCAATGTGAGCAATTACTAGAAAAATGTGGCCAGTCTTTTAAATGCATGCTAAAAGTTTCCCATGCATGCTAATGGTAAAATAATGATTGAGCAGTAAAACCAAGTACAGGCCATTCTATTTGCCATCTGTGCACTATATTGTGCATGTGTGGTGCTGCTTTCCTCGGATCTCTTCCCCTTCTTTCCTGATATATATAAAAAGGAGGAAGGCACCTGCTCTTGCTGTCAATTCTGCATGCAGAGAGGTCAAAGCAATTGTACCTGAGCAGGGAGGATTCCGTTGCAGGGAAACGATGACTATTGAACAGTTTTCATATGCAGTGTTTTGAACTCCTTGTTTCTCTTCATATTGTTTTGTCTTTGTCTTCTTGTGTGCTTGTGATGGCCAGTGCCTATCTATTTGTTTCTGTTTCACTTTTTTTTTCTTTGCCATCCTCTGTATTACATTTTGTAACAGAGGAGTGAGAGTGGAGCATAGACAGTATAGGGGTGGTGGTGAAAGACAATCTGGATGGGTGGCTGGGTGAGCTGCTATTAATGCATATAGGAGCTCAAGAGCTAAAGTGAGGATGAGCATGAGGCAACAGGCCATGAGGCCATGTCACTGATAGCAATGCAGTTCAAGTCCTGCCAGAGGGGAAAAATGTACTGGGAGAGAGGTGGTGGAGCAGGAAAGTAGCCAAATCTTGGAAGTCATGCATTTGGGGTACAGCAATCCAAAGCTGTATGCGATGGGGGGGGGGGGGGTGCAGGAGGCGAAAGAATGATGTGCATTGACTGGGAGAGAGACCACTGAGTGATAGTGTTTGATGATCTGAAGGTAGTAAAGCAATGTGACAAGGCTATGGTTAAGGCCAGAGGGATGCTGGGCTGCATTTAGAGGTAATCAGCAGGAAAAGGGAGGTGATAATGTCCCTGTACAGGTCATTGTTGAGGCCTCACCTTGAGTACTGTGTTCAGTTATGGAGTACAGATCTAAAAAATAATGCAGGTACAATACAGCTTCCTTGTTGAATTTGAACCTGCATCCAATTTGCTCCTCTGATAGAGCCAGAAACTGTGCCATAGTCCTATATACTTTCTGTAAGGGGGACCTCCCATTGTACCATGAGTATCCATAAGCCTATTAGAGTCATTTTTAAGTTAGAATCTCCATTATTCATTCCATCCCCCAATATGGCCCAATCTGTCCCAATCGCACTTGCTCCCATTCCCTAGCCTGCAGTTGTGCTCACTCACTTGGAGAAGACAGCCTGCCAAAAAACAAGTCAAAAAACACCATGAAAGTTTGAACTTGGCATGTAAAATAGCTATAGTATTCTAATAGTGGCTTATGCTCATACGTGCAAATCGCACTCTGACACACCCCTATTGTAGGAGCTCAATCCTATGAACAATCGTTGTATGGCAATCGTTGAAAGAAATGAATGAGAAAAACTGAAAACTTTTAATTAATAACGCCAGCATTGAAACGCATTGAAACGCACAGCCATATTGAATGTACTAACATTTGATACGCAATGGCATGCACTACGCACTTACGTACTGACATTCAGTGAAACGCGCTACCATTTTGTAATAATATTTTGTATTGTATTAATACGATTGCTGCTATAAAATGTCTAACATATCATGTCTATTATATGACGTGTGCAATGGTCTGATTATAAGCTACACCTACTTGAAAGAATGTATAAAAGTTCACTCCCCACGGGGAGTGGCATGCAGTTTGTACTAAGCCTTTGTCTTAGCTGCATCTTGCTGGCAATAAAAGTCTATCTTTGTGGATCAGTTGTCTGGGCCTCTTTCCTGACTATATACTGACGGTTACATTATCATGTCCACTTTTGCGGATATACAAGCTTATGTAACCTATTTAAAAAAACAGATTGTGTGTGGATGCTTCACATATATATATTAATTTTTTAACATAGCATTTTAAAAATTCACCCCTAAGACTTTAATGAATAGCACATTATTTATTATGCATATTAACTGGTTTAGTATATTAACTTTTAGTGATTTTTAGCCAATCATCAGCCCTTATGCCTCTATCTAGCACAATGTGTTAAAGTCATCAGGTTGCTGGTTTACAATTTTAGGACATCTCTGATTAACCATTGTATTGCTCCATACAAATCAGTCAAAAATCATCCAAACTGTGAAAGCATGGATGTATTGTCTGTGTGAAGATACAAATGGACTTATTTTCATCACAATCTCATTACATTTGACTCAGATTTCCTTTCAAGCAGTCTTGTTTCCTGCCATGTTCAATACTGCTAATTTGAAATCCACCTCTTGAGATAAGATTTAGATTCAATCATGTGCCTCCATCTCTTTAAATAGAAATAAGCAGTGATTAAAGGCTGTGAGTTCCAACTTGACTGCCTATTTTTTTCCCTGTGCAACTCTTGTGGCTCTCTGGTATTCCCTTCATATTTTTTTTTTACAATGAGGGAATCCCCTGAGCTTTGCCCATTCTTTAACTCCGTTGTTGTTGTTTAAACCTCTACCAGCTCTATTGGGAGGTTTTTCTATGCATTCACCACCCTTTCCATAAAGAAATATATGTTACTTTTGAGTCTACTCTACTCCTTTTGGAGCTTCATCCTGTGACCTCTAGATTTAAAATGTCCTTTCCATTGTAAAACAAAGTATGTTTCTTTTCCATTATTTACACCTTCTGAGGTATTTTAATTGCGCTTAACCCAACAGCACTGTCTCTTATTACCAACATGAAATAAAATTATGAGTAAAAGCTGACAAGGATATGCCGACCCAAGTCTCCAAAAGTGCAATAATATTGATTTTGCCATTTGTCTCACAGATCTATGTCATGTAGTATTTTACATTCAAGCAATCTCTATAACTTTCATACTGTCACAAATTGTCATAAAACAGTCATCAAATTAAAAATGTTGTTGAACTCCAGAGGGTGGGAAGTTGTAGCTATAAACGTATGATTTGTTCTTCAATGCAAATTTAGTTTCAGCATCCCAAAAGAATATAAGAAGTCATTTTCACTTTGATAACATCTTTTATTTTAGTTTATGAGTTTTCCTGCAGTGAAATAACATCACTTGTGAAGATTCTGACTTTATTGACTAAAACTGACGGTTATATTCAGCCCAAAACCTACTATATATAAATAATCCTGCGAAGACTGTTCCTTTCTAATCTAAGATTTGAAAATAAAAGACAGCCACAGATGAAACCACTTTGCTATCATTTATGCTTTTACTGAAAAATAATTATAGAGAATTTTAATTTTTTTAATGTCATTTTTTATTTACAGATATTTGGATTAAAGGCAAAATTTCTATGCTTGGTCTTTGGATCAGAAGATTTGGAGAATGGCAAAGATTACTATGTATTGTTCTCACCAAAGCCCAAAGAGGAGTGACATATTTCGAAGTATGCACATTAATCATAATTCATTTGAGATGATATTCCAGTGTTTATTATCTTACTAGTTTCATAGCTCTAGTAATATCTATATTATCACCATTTAATGCTATTACTGCAGAGATGGAAAACATTGATCATTCTTCTCATTGCAGCCCTCTCCTTTTATACACCATGGGGTAGATATTTAAAACCAAAATGGCTAAGTAACTTAGACAAATAACACTTATCTGGCTATGGGGGTCATTTTTCAAAATGCGGTAAGGTGTTTTTGCATGCGTTAAGGGCTTATCGCGTGCGAAAAGCCCCGTTTTTGCATGCGATAGGCCTTTAACGCATGCGAAAACGTGTTTACCGCATGTGATCGCACAATATCGTATGATGTGATGCAAATTCCAAAAATGGGAGGAGTAGGGGCTGGGTTAGGCTCTCTGCAAAGAGTATTGCACAGCCATAATGCAGATTTTTAACTACACCTTTTTCAAATGTGTTAGGTGGTGACCATGTGGAAAGGGTTTATCACCATTTGTGATGTGTCCTATAAGGCTCATTTCAGAGGATTTGAAGGGGGGAGAGAGAGAGAGAGAGAGAGAGAGAGAGAGAGAGAGAGAGAGAGAGAGAGAGAGAGAGAGAGAGAGAGAGACTGTCCATAATAGCATGTCCCGTAGATAGGTATTTGTATCCCTAGGATAGGCCCACCTAGTAACTCGAGGTGGGGATTAGGTAAGAGTGTAGGGGGTTAGGGGCCGCTTTCACATTCTACATGAGATGTACGAACAGAACAGTGGTCTCTTGTGAAGATTTGCTGGCCTTTGGAGTGAGGAAACTCACCCAAAGATGAGATTTGGGCAAGGGTCTCTCAACCTAGCTTGATGGACTCTCTACCTGGGTAACATCAAGCTAGATTGAGAGACCCTTGCCCAAATCTCATCTTTGAGTGAGTTACCTCACTCCGAAGGCCAGCAAATCTTCACAAGCTAGGTTGAGAGACTCTTGCCCAAATCTCATCTTTGGGTGAGTTTCCTCACTCCGAAGGCCAGCAAATCTTCACAAGAGACCACTGTTCTGTTCGTACGTCTCATGTAGAATGTGAAAGCGGCCCCTAACCCCCTACACTCTTACCTAATCCCCACCTCGAGTTACTAGGTAGGCCTATCCTAGGGATACAAATACCTATCTACGGGACTTGCTATTATAGCCAGTCTCTCTCTCTCTCTCTCTCTCTCTCTCTCTCTCTCTCTCTCTCTCTCTCTCTCTCTCTCTCTCTCTCTCTCTCTCTCTCATCATTGAAAAACAGGTCCCCCCAGTGGTTGAATGCAGGAATTACATCAGGTTTGGCACTTATCACAGAATATGAAATGGTATGATGGCAATGCAACTGAATATCAGCATACAAATGGGACTTAGTCAGATAAGTGTTATGGAGCTTAAGTCCTGCTCAAAAGCAGGTCTAAACTTAGCTGCATAACTTATACAGTTAAGTCCCAATATCACTACTTAGCCAGAAAAATTATCTGGCTAAGGAGTTCCACCTATTGCCTGCACACTTTTCTCTGGCTTAAAGGTAGTCAGATATGTCACTTATCTGGCTATCTAGTGTCCACTGAGTTTGCCAGATAAGTACTACCATTTGAATGTCAGGCCCAGTGGGTTTTTACATATGGAATTTATGCACATAAATGGGCTTTTGAAAATTGATACTTTTACATGTGTAACTCCTTTGAAAGTTCACTGCATAGGGCTGACCTTATAAGTGATGAAAAGGAGTTGATTTGCACAATGCAGCTAGCAGAGACTGCAATGTACAAATCAAGTCCTTTTGTTAGAATTTTCATCACTTATAAGGTCTAAAATTCTTTAATGATGTCAATTTTACAATGGATACCTCTGAATGTTTCTGTAACACCGCCCTCCCTAACCTCAACTGACTTCCCAAAAACGTACCCCAAATTGAAGTGCCCCCCGTACAGTGGTCCATATATTGAGAGTCAGGCTGAGCCTTATAAAGAGAGTCTCTGTCTCTCTCTTTATCCAAGGAGCTGTAACAAATATGTTCTGGCCATGCCTGAGCTTTTCTCTGGGACTGCATACTTCCAGCTATTTAAAATTCACGCACTTATATGGCCGTTTTTGCGTTTGCAAAGTTTTTAAAATCTACCTCTTAGTGAATCAGGAAGTAAAAAGCAAGTTATCCATCTTACTCCAAGTTATCATTTAAATGTTTAGTTTTGATATTTGACCTCTGAGAGTACATATGTATATATGCTTTTGCACATGCATTATACTGGGAGGAAAAAAGGAGTGGTCTGGGGTACTCAGGGCCAAGGTTCAGAACTACATGCAACAGTTGTTGTTTTGTAAGAGATATACACATATATGCACTACCAAACTTATTTGTACACTTTTACACCTGCTAATTGACTAATGCAAGTAAACTGGACTTTTCTATTGTCTGCAGTTTTTGGATGGGAGGCTCCGATGGAGCACACTGTTAACCTGCCATTGGACGCGCGTTTTTATTTATCCATTATTCAGTAAGGGGCCGAAAACACACATTCAACCCACCGAACCTAATAGCGCCCTCAACATGCAAATGCATGTTGAAGGCCCTATTAGGTATTCCCGCGCAATTCAGAAAACAAAATGTGCAGCCAAGCCGCACATTTTGCTTTCAGAAATTAGCGCCTACCCAAAGGTAGGCGCTAATTTCTTCGGGCACCGGGAAAGTGCATAGAAAAGCAGTAAAAACTGCTTTTCTGTGCACCCTCCGACTTAATATCATGGTGACATTAAGTCAGAGGTCCTGAAGGGTAAAAAAAGTAAAAAAAAGATTAAAAAGAAAATTTGAAGTCGGCCCGTGGCTGTCGGGTCGAAAACCAGATGCTCAATTTTGCCAGCGTCCGGTTTCAGAGCCTGTGGCTGTCAGCAGGCTCGAGAACCAACACCAGCAAAATTGAGCGTCAGCTGTCAAACCTGCTGACAGCCGCCGCTCCCGGCCAAAAGGAGGTGCTAAGGATGCGCTAGTGTCCCTAGCGCCTTCTTTTGCCTGTTTCTACCGCCGGGCCTCATTTAAATACAGAATCACGCGCACAGGCGAGGGGCCTGTGTGCGCACCGGGAGAGTGGGTGTTCGCCCGCTCTCCTGCAGACTTTACTGAAGCAGCCCGTTTATAAAATATCTGCCTCCATGTATAAATCACAATTATTACACATGCATGTTATATTATTTTACATGCCTAAAATTCAAGCATGTATATTTATAAATTTGGTAGAGAATGTATGTGTTTTCTTCCATTGGAAAAATGATGCCACCTTTCCACAGTTTATAAAATACTGGCATTAATCTCCACATGTCCATTGATCTATTTTATTTATTAATAAAAAAAATATATATATTCTACATATATCCAAACATTCAAGGCAGATAACAGGGAAAACAATAACATCATAAAACATAAATAACTTCATACTGTAAAATTATATATTAAAAATACAAAACATAAAATATAAAATACATAAAATGATCAACATGCTTCCAAAGATTACCTGCATACCTAATCACATATTTTTACTGCATGTCACCAAATGCTTTTCTCAAATAAGTTTATACTCCTTTTTAAAAAACAGAGACACAGTTTAATGATCTAATAGACCCCTAGATTCATCAAAAATGTTAATAATGCAATGATAACAAAAAGGGGTGTGTTTAGGCAGAGAGAGAGAGAGAGAGAGAGGGAGGGAGAGAGAGAGAGAGAGTGGGAGAGGGAGAGGGAGAGGGAGAGAGAGAGAGAGAGAAAGGCTCTCATAGTAGTTAAGTATTTAAATCTCTATAGAAAGACCCCCTAATAGGTTGAGGTGAGGTGTTAGTGGTGGTTTCAGGTTTAGGGGCCAGTTTCGCATGTAGAGGGAGATGTACAAACAGCACAGTACACCTTGAGGAAGATTTGACATCATTTGCAGTGAGAAAAGGCTAACAAAGATGAAATTTGTACTATATTCTCTCACCCTAGCTTGATGGTACCCTGTTAAAGAGTTCATCAAGCTAGGGTGAGAAAATTCCATGATGCATTTTGAAAAATGCAGAAAGTTTGTAAATTCATTCCATAAATGAGGACCAATTACTGAAAAAAGCAAGCTCTCATGCTTCAATTAAATGAACTGTTCTAAAAGATGGAGCTTGTAATAAACAGTGTTTGGCTGACTGTAATGAACAGGCTGGGATATAAAATTTTAAAATAGCGTGGGCCCATGGGGATATGTTAGAGTGTAACAATTTAAAAACTAATAAAACAATTTTAAATGTTTTGAACCATGGTATCAGGAGCCAATGAAGAGAGAACAGTGAAGAAAATATATGTTCGCAAAGAATTTTCCAAGTTAAAAGCCTCGCTGTAGAATTCTCTATCAATTGAAGAGCTTTAAGTGAATTTGCAGGAAGTCCAACTAATAAAGAGTTGCAGTAGTCTAACCTATTGGGGATCAGGGATTAGAGGACAGTTCTAAAATCATAAGCAGGCATTAAAGGCTTTAAACATCTCAGCATATTTTGTTTTGCAAAGGAAGATTTGGCCAAGGAGCTAATGTAGGGTTTTGTAGCACCCCAATGTTCAACAATTCTAGATGCTTTGATAGAAAGATTCTCAAATGTAATAAAAAATATGGGCATCAAGTAATGGTATTCTACTTAAAATTTCAGTTTTATCCAAATTTAATGAGAGATGCTGATGAGAAAGTCAAGATCTTACTGTGGAAAACAAAGATTCAAAAAATCATTTGTCACTGACCAAGAAGCTTGTTTAGGGACAAAGAACTGTATATCATTAGAATGTAATTTATAATTTACTCCTAAACAAGATAAGAACTTTACAAAGCAAGTAGAGACAAATTTTACATAAAACTGCTGGTTTGCAAAATCATAGATGGCAGTGGGGTATATTCAACCTTGTTTACAAAAGAGAATGTTTGAGAAGAGCTAGAAAAACCGGGGCTGGATGAGGTACATCCCAGGATACTATGGGAGCTCAGAGATGTGCTGATAGATCTTTTGTCCCCTATAGCAAGCATGATGCGTTTGAAAGCAGATTATCTATAGAGCGTTTCATTAGAAAACTTCAGATCAAATTATATTGTTCTAACAATCAAGTTCCTATTGATACAGTCAGTATCCATTGAAAGAACTGTTCAATAGATCCCTGGAAACGAGAGTGGTGCCGCACGATTGGTGGTGGTTCTGCTTCTTAAGAGTGGGAGCAGAGTGGAGGTTGGAAACTACAAACCGGTTAGCCTCATCTTGGTGGACTCATCAGTGTGTTGAGAGCAGGAATAAATCTATGGAGTTTCCACAAGATATTGGGTATTGTCTGCCAGAGAAGTACCAATTTGCAATTTGAATGGTTCCTTTGAAAAAGCCAATCACATTGGTGAAATATGGGCCCTACTGGGGATTTTTAAGATAGCTTTGGAGATATAGCATTAATATAGGATGTCTGGTTGATTTTAATTTATGAGCTATGTGATTATTTATAATTTTTTGGAATACAGATTTTTGAGGTAAATGTTTTGAGTGATTTTAATGGCATTGTTATGATTACCTTTAGAGCGACTTCTGTCGTATCTTTTGATTTTGGAGAAATACTAAGGTTTAGGTGGTGTAATTGCCAAATGTTATTCAGTTCAACTAAAAATAACACTAAATTTAACACTTTGGTTCGACACTATGAAGGCATAAAATAAGTTCAAACAGAATGCTAATGTGTCCCACATTTTACTTAATGAACGGGAATCAATGATTAAAAAAATGTGACTGTTACAGTCTCAACGTGGCAGACTGCTTAAAGCTTTAAATAGCTATTGTTGTCATATTCATCACTTTATGAGATTCCCGCTCATTTTACATAAGATATATAAAAAATAATTAAAATATCTAAAGTTTCCATATATATGATGTTATTTTTAGTTGAATTGTAATTACATTACATCGTATTTAGCAGTTCATATAGTAGAAATGTTATTCAGTGGCAAATTCATGTGTGCATTCATGAAATATGTGGGCTCCCCAAGCAGTAACTTTCAGGATTCTCATAGGATTGTCTTCATCGCCAACTGGTGGATCAGATGGTGCAGAGACTGAACTGGAGCTTCACCGTTACCAACCCCCTTTCCCCTCGGGTTGAGTCTTTGGGTTCTGGGGCTGGCAGGTGGCAGACTCGGGGGAAAAAGGCATAAGAGTTGATCTGGAGTCAGGCTGAGGGTGGAGGCAGGCAGCAGACAAGGATAATGAGAGTCTCTCAGACTATGTTCAGAGGCAGGCAGCAGGCAAGGATAGCAAGAGTTTAGGCTGAGGTCAATACCAGTAATCAATCCAAGTGTAGGAAGGAGGAAGTTAGGTGAGGCTGAAGGGGCAAAAGCCATCTGGAAAGGTAAAGGCAAGGCCGGGCAAGGTTGAAGAGATGAAGACAAGGTTGGCAAACTGAAAAGACAAAGGCAGGGCTGGACAAGCTGAAGAGACAAAGGTAAGGCTGGCAAGCTGAAGAGATAAAGGATAAATTAGTACATTGGTAACAGTCAAGGAAATACAAATCACAAACTACCAAGATGAGGACTATCCAATGTAACTGCTGTAGATCCTTTATTCTGAGGGAAAGCATCTGGAAACTTAGAGCTTGCCCAATTTGTGCACAACTCTCTTCCTTGAAAATGGAGCTGACTGAGATAAAAGCTCAATTAGCTTCAATTAAAAGTATTACACCCACATTGCATTACACAGATAATAATTCCCCAATATCACGGAAAAACCAGGAGTCAAGAAAAGGAGATCCATTAGGCTCAGGTAGGACCCAAAGTCATCCATTCTTGACAGATGAGAGGCCAACAGGTACACCCTCCCACTCAAACAGGTCATTAAGAAATTCTTTACAATCCAGGATTACAGTGGGCTCTGGTAGAATTAGACCTGTGATAAGGAGACACACAATGTACCAAATGCAAAAAGAACAAGCCCTCTCTATATTAAAAACTGAGGAAGTTCTTGAGAAAAACATTGCAGTATTACCAGAAAAGAGAGAAAAAACACAATGCATGCAGTATTCAAGATCCATAACCAAAAGAAAAATCTAATTGAGATGGATTAACTCTGTCAACAGTGGCACAACTACAAACAGAAAGAGTAAAGTGAATAACAAATCTCAACTAATATCTCATAAGGAGTCAGGAAAAGCAATAACCTTAAAGAGAGGACCTGGAAGGCTATGACCACAAATGCTCATAGTTTGGGAAATAAAATCCCAGATCTGCAGGCCCTAATGGCTGAGGCAGAATTGGACATTGTTGCTATCACAGAAACATGGTTCACAGAATCTCATGAATGGGATACAACAATACCAGGCTACAACTTGTTAAGGAAGGTCAGAGAGGATAGAAAAGGGGGAGGTGTGGCTCTTTATGTCAGAAAACAACATCCAAAGCATCTGAGCTACAAGGAAGTTGGGGTAAAGAAGAAGCTCTATGGGTCGACCTAAAAAAAGATTGACGGAGTGTCCATTTATATTGGAGTGGTTTACAGGCCTCCAAACCAAAAGGAAGAGCTGGACAGAGATCTGATTGAAGACATCCATAAGATAGGTAAGAAGGGAGAAGTGGTGATCGTGGGTGACTTTAATATGCCAGAATGTAGACTGGAAAATCCCCTCTGCAGAAACTAAAAATAGTAGAGCAATAATGGATGCCATGCAAGTATCTTTGTTCAAACAAATGGTGTTGGAACCCACGAGAGAAGGTGCTATACTCGACTTATTGCTCAATAATGCAGATAATGTCTCAGATGTCCAGGTGGGTGCCCACCTCAGCAGCAGTGATCATCGAACGGTATGGTTTAATATCACTAATAGAATAGGGAAAAGAACCACAAAGACCCGAGTTTTACAGTTCAAAAACACAGACTTTGAGGAAATGGGAAAGTACCTGGAGGAAGAACTTAAAGGATGGGAGAACGAGAGAGATGTGGATCAGCAGTGGACCAATCTAAAAGGAGCAATCACCAAGGCAACTGCTCTATATGTTAGAAACATAAAGAAAAGCAAAAGAAAATTGAAACCTATCTGGTTCTCAAAGGAGGTGGCTAACAAAATTAAAGCTAAAAGAACAGCATTCAAGAAATAT
This sequence comes from Rhinatrema bivittatum, assembly GCF_901001135.1. Lineage (NCBI taxonomy): Eukaryota > Metazoa > Chordata > Amphibia > Gymnophiona > Rhinatrematidae > Rhinatrema > Rhinatrema bivittatum. Next base: position 83,676 of record NW_021821211.1, read on the forward strand.
AAAGGATCCCAAAGGGAGGAGCACAAAGAAGAATATTTGTATCAACTGAGGGAGACGAAGAAAACAATCAAGTTGGCAAAAAATCAAGCAGAAGAGAGGATTGCCAAGGAGATAAAAAATGGTGACAAAACATTTTTCAGATACATCAGCGAAAAGAGAAAGGTCCAAAGTGGTATAGTGAAATTGAAAGGTGGTAATGATCAATGTGTGGAGACAGACGAAGAAATGGCAAGAAATATTAAACGAATACTTCAGCTCTGTGTTCACTAAAGAAGACCCTGGAGAAGGACCATCTCTACACAACAAGAAACTGGAGGGAAGTGGAATAGATGAAAATCCTTTTACAGTAGAAAAATGTGTGGGAAGAGCTAAAGAACCTGAAAGTGGACAAAGCCATGGGGCCTGATGGGATTCATCCAAGGATATTGAGGGAGCTCAGAGATGTTCTGGCGGGTCCGCTGTGTGACCTGTTCAATAGATCCCTAGAAACGGGAGTGGTGCCGAGAGACTGGAGAAGAGCGGTGGTGGTCCCGCTTCACAAGAGTGGGAAACAGGGAGGAGGCTGGCAACTACAGGCCGGTTAGCCTCACTTCGGTGGTGGGAAAAGTAATGGAGTCTCTGCTGAAAGAGAGAATAGTGAACTATCTACAGTCCGGAGAATTGATGGACCAGAGGCAACATGGATTCACCAGGGGAAGATCCTGTCAGACAAATCTGATTGACTTTTTTGACTGGGTAACCAAGGAATGGACAAGGAAGAGTTGCTCGATGTCATATACTTGGATTTCAGCAAAGCTTTTGATACGGTTCCGCACAGGAGACTGGTGAATAAAACGAGAAGCTTGGGAGTGAGTGACAAGGTGGTGACCTGGATTGCAAATTGGTTGACGGACAGAAGACAATGTGTGATGGTAAACGGAACCTTCTCTGAAGAGAGAGCGGTTTTAAGTGGTGTACCGCAAGGATCGGTGTTGGGACCGGTCCTGTTCAATATCTTTGTGAGCGACATTGCGGACGGGATAGAAGGTAAGGTTTGTCTTTTTGCGGATGACACTAAGATCTGCAACAGAGTGGACACGCCGGAAGGAGTGGAGAGAATGAGACGGGATCTAAGGAAACTGGAAGAGTGGTCGAAGATATGGCAGCTGAGATTCAATGCCAAGAAGTGCAAAGTCATGCATATGGGGAGCGGAAATCCGAATGAACTGTATTCGATGGGGGGGGGGAAAGGCTGACGTGCACGGAGCAGGAGAGGGACCTTGGGGTGATAGTGTCTAATGATATGAAGTCTGCGAAACAATGCGACAAGGCGACAAGGCGATAGCAAAAGCCAGAAGAATGCTGGGCTGCATAGAGAGGAATATCGAGTAAGAAAAGGGAAGTGATTATTCCCTTGTACAGGTCCTTGGTGAGGCCTCACCTGGAGTACTGTGTTCAGTTCTGGAGACTCGTATCTACAAAAAGACAAAGACAAGATGGAAGCGGTACAGAGAAGGGCGACCAGGAAGGTGGAGGATCTTCATCGCATGACGTACGAGGAGAGATTGAAGAATCTAAATATGTACACCCTGGAGGAAAGGAGGAGCAGAGGTGATATGATACAGACTTTCAGATACTTGAAAGGTTTTAATGATCCAAAGGCAACAACAAACCTTTACCATAAGAAAAAAATCAGCAGAACCAGGGGTCACGATTTGAAGCTCCAGGGAGGAAGATTAAGAACCAATGTCAGGAAGTATTTCTTCACGGAGAGGGTGGGTGGATGCCTGGAATGCCCTTCCGGAGGAAGTGGTGAAGACCAGAACTGTGAAGGACTTCAAAGGGCGTGGGATAAACACTGTGGATCCATAAAGTCAAGAGGCCGCCAATGAAGAGTGGGTGACTCGCCAGAATGATGGCTTACTGCCTGGAGACAATACCCTTATTCAATAAACATACACATGGTTACTGTGACTCCAACATCACTCTAAGCTTCAACAGCAAGAGGAAATGTGGAAAAAAGGATTTGCACTCACAAAGACGGGAGTAGCTGGCTTGTTACGGCGGTTACTACCCCAAACCAAATATCCAAATTACTACCTCCACCTTCCTCTATTCCTGATGCCTTTCAACTAGCTTGATCACTCCATTCTTATACTTCACTTTCAATGCATATCCAGCATAGTTCTCTGCTTCAACAGCAGGGGAAAAGAAAAACTGTTACTTCACACATCCAGCAGAGCTCTCTGCTTAAACGGCAGGGGAGAAGAAAAAAGGATTCGCACTCACAAAGCGGGGAGTAGCTGGCTTGTTACGGCGGTTACTACCCCAAACCAAATGTACCTGATACTTCACTCTCGACGCATATCCAGCATGCTCTCTGCTTCAACGGCATGGGAGAAAGACTGATACATCACAAATTCCAGCATAGCTCTCTGCTTCAACGGCAGGGGGAAAAGAAAAACTGATACTTCACGCATATCCAGCATAACTTCAACGGCAGGGGAGAAGAAAAAAGGATTCACACTCACAAAGCGGGGAGTAGCTGGCTTGTTACGGGCGGTTACTATCCCCAACCAAATGTGCCTGATACTTCACTTTCGATGCATATCCAGCATAGCTCTCTGCTTCAACGGCAGGGGAGAAGAAAAAAAACTGATACCTCACGCATATCCAGCATAGCTCCCTGCTTCAATGGCAGGGGAGAAGATAAACAACCAATAAGGGCTGTATAACATAATCTGGGTAAAAACAAATAAGCATGGGTGTAGCTTGCTTATTGCGGCGGTTACTACCCCTACTACCTCTAACTAATCAAGCTAGATATTTCACTTGGATGCAGCTCCATCACCGCTCTCTACATTAATGGCGGGGGTGGAAGGGAATTAGAACCAAGAGCTAAGAGAAACAGATAAGTATGGGAGAAGAAATGAGGGAAGCTTGCTGGGCAGACTGGATGGGCCATTTGGTCTTCTTCTGCCGTCATTTCTATGTTTCTATGTTTCTATGTTTCTATATGTAAAACTCGCAAGCAGAATAGAAAAAGGCAAGGTAGGCTGGGGAGGCAAAGATGCAGCAACTAACACTACTGGAAAGTAGGTGATCTTGTTTTGCATGGCCGGGGTTTAAATATACAGCCCTGTGATATCATCAAGAAGCACCCGGCAAGTGTGTTTCTGCCACGGGGCCTTTTTAAGTAGGTGGGTGCCACGTGACCATGCCTAGGGGATGGCCCTAGGGTGATGGTGGTGGCCTTCCTGGCTGCGTGGAGTGGCAGCATTCCTGGCTACATGGGGCAGTAGTGTTGGTATGGCTCCGAAGCTCTGTGTGAGTAAGCCAGCTTATGAGGGCAACCTGCAAGCCTGCATAAGTAACATGGACCTCCTGACATGTCCAGATAATTCAGTGTAGATCATGTTCTTTGATTTTTTCCCCCACCACCGTTACCATCATCACCACCAAATGTATGGCCTTGCAAAGTTTTTCACCAAATCTAGCCATTTTTTCATGATCTTTTTTGAGTTCTCTAGTGAATCTTATATCAATTGAACATTTAATTTGCACTTTTCAAGTATTGGGTGATTTTTTAAAATGTGATTTAATTGTTTATGTTACCTTATTTATGTTTGTTTGTCATTTTGTATGCTCCATAATTAAACACAATATTTCAAATGATGAATTACCAGTGATCTCTATAATGGCATTATTACTTCCTTTTCCTGCTAGTTATGTCTCTTCCTATGCATCCTAGCATTTCTCTAACTCTCACCACCACCTCGTTCCACCGTTTTACTACTTGACATCATCAAATATGTTCACCTCAAAGTAATTTATTACTTGGTAGACACCAGTATCTCACCTCCGTCATGTACTACTTTCTTGAATTCCCGCCCTCTCCCCCCCCCCCCCCCAACACACACACTCCACCACCACCACCACCACCATCACCACCACCAAATGTATGGCCCTGCAAAGTTTTTCTCCAAAATTTAGTTGGCCAGTATTTGACCATTCTTTGAGGTTACTTAGATCACTTCTTCTTCTGTCCAATCTCTCAGGGATGTTTACTCTGTTGCAGATCTTAGTGTCATCTACAAAAAGACAAACTTTTTCTTCTGAACCCTCTGAGATATCACTCAAAGAAATATTGAACAGAACCAGCCACAGGCCAGATCTCTGCTGCACTCCACTTATCATCCTTCTCTCCTCAGAGTTGACTTATTATTTTTTTTGCATCTGATCCAAACTAAATTATCCGGACATTGTCATGAGATCCATGAGAATCATGAAAGGTATTGCTTGGGATCACCCTCATATTCCATGAATGCACACATGTATTTACCACCAAATAACATTTTGGTAAGTACACCACCTAAAACACTGGGATTTTCCATCTGATCTACACAAAGGAGGTAATTTTCAAAATGATTTATGTGCTTAAAACTGGGTTTTATGAGTGCAAATATATCTATCTTCCTATGAATCTATCCGTATATCTCCTTGAGTGTGGGTAATTGTTACCATCTAACATCTTTTTGGTTTTCCATATAATCAACAGTGAATTTTAGAGATATCAGGGGTCCAAGAGGATCATAGATCATAACAATATTCAGGATATATCAGGGGGTCTATGAGCATCATGAAATGCATGCTTTTGGAAGAAAATTCACATATTTTCTAAATACACATGAACAACTATACCAAATAACACGTTTTTTGTTTGCATACCATCCACATAAATTTTTGAGGAGATTTTGGGGTGAGGATGGGGCAAAAGGAGTTGGAAATAGGTATTGTTCCCTATCCAAGTAGTCACGTGTACACAAATGTGTGTTCATTCCAGAAAGTAGGCACCATTAGTTCTGGGAGGAACTAATTTTTACGTAAAAAGCTGCTTCAATAAGTCCTTATTAAATATGATGATTTCAGGTCTAAGCTTTTAGGTATAAAATCACTCATTGGTGGTCCATGTATTAAGCTGCATTATGGTTAATACGTGTTAACTGCTATTCTACTGACCCAACTGGTACCCTAGCTGGTAACTATGGGATAGTAATATTGTTTGGTTCACCCTCCCATCTACACTGTCAGTTCAAGACCAAGAACCCCACCCCCACCCTATCCGACATACACCCCAGATCATCCACACACTCTGACAAACCATGACTCCTGATCCTTCCAACCCCTTATACACTCAAAAAGATCAAACCCCTTCACTTCCCTCCCAACCTGAAAGTTATCCAACCTCCTAAGCCACCTAATAAGGCAACAACCCACTTCCCAATGGATACCTTTTTCCTTCAGGATTGGAAAAACATAGTAAAAAGGGAAGACCTACTTTTATCCTTCACTGTTGCTTCACCAGTCAAATGCTGAATGGTGACTTTGTCATCTTATACTATGAAAACCATACAACAAACGTGCAACAAGCTGAATTCAAGATGGATGTAGGCTACTTCTATCATTTTCCCCTACATTTATTGGCACTTTAATTTCAGGCCAGTTACCAGTTAGCACTAGGAGTTTGTGCCTGCAAGTGCTGCTGTGTTACAATGGCCATGCTCACTTTAGCATGGCCAATGCAATACAGCAGTATTCTATTCATCATTACCTAAATGCATCCCATGTTAGAAATAAGTTTAACTGGACGGAGGGGGATTGAGGGGCTGTAAAATCGACAGGTCATGCACATTACCAGATGATTTTACAATCCATTAATACACAGTCTACATGGTAAATATATCCCAATGGACTGTAGTCATTAAAATAATTTTCTATAAGCAAATACAGTAATAGAAATCTTTGAAAAAGACCCATAGATCCTAAATCAAAGTGGTTTGACCATAACATGCCATATTCTAGATTCAGTCAACAAAATAATAAAAGTGTGTACTCCATAAAAAATGACACAGGAAGGCAATCTGGCAATTGTATCTTGAGCTTTCACATACTTACTTGTTTCTGACCTACAACTTACACCTTTATTATCTATACATAAAATAAATGATAGTAAAAGATCAGATACAGAGAAATAAATCTAAGCTGACTCCATGAAGCAGTCAAAGTACTCATCTCTTTAGGATTTATTCTGCAAGGCTTACATTGTTTTTAGAAGTTTAATTTGACTTATTTCCTTATCTATAACCCTTTTCTATCATCTGGATACAATATAGTCTTCATTTTTCTTTCCTATAAATGAGTTTGAAATGCGTTTGCGAGCATGAGTTGAAAACTGTAATGGAATGCTTTTCAAACTTATTTAGGGGAAGGATAAATAAGGACTCTACTCTACCATTGAAGGTTTCATATGATTTATAGTATTTTACAAATCTTTTTATTGGCTGCATTAGTTTGCTGCAAGGCCAACTTCTCATGAGGCGGGCTACATAAATAATAGAACTACAGTAAACATTATTAACATGTAGTCAATTAACTTTTTATTAATTCTAGCAACCAATGCACCACAGCAGACATGCACATATATCCTTTCCAAACAACTGGATAGCATATAGAAATATCTGGTACATCAGTATGAAATCCTCATTCATACACCAATAGAACCAATGAAGAAAATTGTAAATTATAGCAAAGCCAATTTTCAAAGTCTGCATTAGTACAAAGTTTGCAGGTACTTTGTACCTAAGGAAAGTTTCAAAGGGAAAGCACACATCTACTTTCACTTTAAAAACTGGTGCAAAGCACATTGGAGAAAAGTAAGCACAGACTTTGTACAAAAGCAGACCATAAAAATATAAGAACATAAGATATGCCAATCTGGGTCAGACTAAGGGTCGATCAAGCCCAGCATCCTGTTTCCAACAGTGGCCAATCCAAGTCATAAGTACCTGGCAAGTATCCAAACATTAAATAAATCACAAGCTACTATTGCTTATTAATAGCAGTTTATGAATCTTTCCTCTAGGAACTTATCCAAACTTTTTTTAAACCCAGTTACACTAACTGCTGTAACCACATCCTCTGGCAATGAATTCCAGAGCTTAACTATGCACTGAGTGAAAAAGAATTTCCTTCGATTTGTTTTAAATGAGCTATTTGCTAAATTCATGGAGTGCCCCCTGGTCCTTCTATTATCTGAGAGAGAGTAAATAAGCGATTTACATTAACTTGTTCAAGTCCTTTCATGATTTTGAAGACCTCTATCATATCCCCCCTCAGTCATCTCTTCTCTAACCTGAAGAGCCCTATCTTCTTTAGACTTTCCTCATAGGGCAGCAGTTCCATGCCCCTTTTCATTTTGGGAAGACGAACAGACAAACAGGAACAGGAGGACGCTGGAGTACTAGGAAGCAGGAACAAGGCAGGAACGGAATGGAACAGAAGGATCCTGGAACGAGATTGGAACAAGACTGGAGCAAGATACAAACGCAGTGACAATCTAACACAAATGCTGACCCGATTGCCAAGAGAAGGAAGTACAAGTAGGGACTTCCTTATAACAGGGAATCAATCAGGCGTGCCGCAGAGCTAAGACCCACCCTTGGCCCTACAAGAGGCCGGGCGGTCTGCGGGCTTGTAGGGGTGTGGCCAACACAGCTGAGGATGCCGAGCTCCAGCATGAGGTCTGGTGCGCAGTGGAAGACCCGGCGACCGCTGCTGTGGGACGCTGAGGCCTGGAAGCGCTTGCAGCTGCCGCTAGGGAGGCCAACCCGGGACCTGCTCATCACATCGCATAAACAACCCCTTTAGTGCTACAGATTGAGGAGTGATGGAGACAATATTGCTCCCCCCTGTGAGGATCTTGCAATACAGGCAAAGAACATTATAGGGGGCACACTGTGCAGTGTCCACATTATAATTGGCCCCTACTTATTATTTCATACTGAAGTGGATATTCAAAAGATTTGTTCAGCTAATTTAGGAGTCAATCAGATACATTTTTGTGATTTAAATTACCACCACTCCTGCTTAGTAGGTAAATTTTGTCTGAGGAAATTGTTGCCTGAACATAATTTACCCACCTAAAAAGAGTCAGGACTGGAGGTGGTCCTGGAATCTGGCAAAACCTTAACTGGACATACTGAATATGCAAATGTAACTCTGGGCTAGTAGTTCCAGAGAGGATCTCAGGAACAAAACTTACATAGAAACAAAGAAACATAAATGACGGCAGAAGAAGACCAAACGGTCCATAAGAACTTAAGAACATAAGAAAATGCCATACTGGGTCAGACCAAGGGTCCATCAAGCCCAGCATCCTGTTTCCAACAGTGGCCAATAAGAACTTGGCAAGTACCCAAAAACTAAGTCTATTCCATGTAACCATTGCTAATGGCAGTGGCTATTCTCTAAGTGAACTTAATAGCAGGTAATGGACTTCTCCTCCAAGAACTTATCCAATCCTTTTTTAAATACAGCTATACTAACTGCACTAACCACATCCTCTGGCAACAAATTCCAGAGTTTAATTGTGTGTTGAGTCTGCCCAGCAAGCTTTCACACTTTTTTTTTCTCTCTCATACTTATCTGTTACTCTTGGCTCTTAGTAACCTTTTTTATTCTATTTCCCTTCCACCCCCACCATTAATGTAGAGAGCAGTGTTGGAACTGCATCTAAGTGAAATAGCTTAATTAGTTAGGGGTATTAACCACCGCAATAAGCAAGCTACACCCATGCTTATCTTGTTATCCATACTATGTAATCCAGTCCTTGTTGGTTGTTGCCTGAATATAGATCCACGTTTCTTCATTCCACCCTGCCATTGAAGCAGAGAGCCATGCTGGCTATGCATTGAAAGTGAAGTATCAGTCTTGCTCCCCTGCCGTTAAAGCAGAGAGCTATGCTGGATATGCGTGAAGTGTCAAACTTTCTCCCCTGCCGTTGAAGCAGAGAGCTATGCCGGCTTTGCATTGAAAGTGAAGTATCAGTCTTGCTCCCCTGCCATTGAAGCAGAGGGCTATGCTGGATATGCATAAAGTATCAGACTTTCTCTCTTGCCATTGAAGCAGAGAGCTATGCTGGATATGCATTGAAAGTGAAGTATCAGGCTTATTTGGTTTGGAATAGTAACCACTGTAACAAGCAAGCTACTCCCCACTTTTTTGTGAATGCAAATCCTTTTTTACACATTTCCTCTTTGCCGCTGAAGCTTAGAGCAATGTTGGAGTCGTATTAACTGTGTGTATGTTTATTGAATAAGGGTATTATCACCAGGTAGTAGCCATCGTTCCCGTGAGCCACCCACTCTTCAGTCATCCTTTAGACTTTATGGATCCATAGTGTTTATCCCACGCCCCTTTGAAGTCCTTTACAGTTTTGTTCTTCACCACTTCCTCCGGAAGGTCATCCCAGGCATCCACCACCCTCTCCATGAAGAAATACTTCCTGACATTTGTTCTGACATTGGTTCATACATAGTCCTTCACAATAAAGATCTTCCATGATGTTAATGCTATCTGACTATCCAGGATTCCCTGGCTGAGGGAGAAGAATAAACTTCTAGGCCCTGTGCATTGCTCCCTTTTCCAAATTTCTAGTACACTTCATTGTAAACAGCCCTGATGATCTTCTAATGTGAAACAACAGCAAAAAAGCACACTGGAAGCTGTGATGATTTCCAATATAACCTTTGCTGGAGAAACGTGTATAAATGATATGCATTTTTTATAGCTTCTATGGTTTTAGATGAACAATTGTAAATATATAATAAATTTGTGACCCTTTTCTTTAACTCAGTTGGTTCTGATGTTAGTCTAATTCCAATTGTCAACTTTAATCAATTTCCTATCCAATCAAATGATTGGGCTGACTCCCTCTCAACTTGATATGGTACATTGGTTTAGTTACATTAGTGGTGTTGCAAAAAAAAAAAAGTTCCTGTTAGGATCCCTGGCTGCGCAGCTCCGTGACTGGGTCCCCTCACCTGTGCTGAATGGAGGCCCGCCCCAGCCCTCTCCGTCACTGCTTCCCACTGCCAATGCCACCCACCTATGGCCTGCTCTTGTGGCATCCTGAATGCCGCTGATGCTGAAGCTTTATGGCTGGCCCCCTAGGTGCCCGCGTGTGCCAAGTCACAGAATTTAAAGGGCCAGTGACGGGAAAGTTCCCTGCAGCCTGAGGCGATGATGTCAGGCCAGACGGGTATTTAAATCCTGCCTTGCTGATTCCAGCTCACCTCAGCAACAGGTCCTGCTCACTTAGGGGCCGATGCAATACAGTGCGCTCAGCCGATCGCACTGTATAACCTGCAGTCGGACGCGGGTTAAAACGGCGCTAATCCACCCCTAATGCCTATTTAATGTGCATCCGATGCGGATTGAATGAGATAGCGCTTATCACATGCAAATGCATGTGAATGAGGCTATTATTCATTCACTCCAATGCAAAAAAAAAGTGCGAAGCAGATGCACATTAATCGCTCAGATATTAACGCCTGCCTGGAGAAGGCGTTAATAGCTGAGCACATTGAAAAGAAGTACAGAAAAGCAGTTTTTTCTGCTTTTCTGTACTTCTTTAAAAGTTTAAAAACAACAAACAAACATCAGCCGCCGCATTGAAGATCGATGCCAATATGCTCAGCGTCGGTTTTCATAACCAGCCGGCTGCGTTATGAAAACCGATGCTGATGCCTAGTTTATCGGCGTTGGTGTTCATAACTGGCAGACAGCTGGTAACCGCTGAGTTGCATTAGCAAGGAGGTGCTAAGGTCGCACATGCGACCCTAGCGTCTCCTTGCCAGTGCGATCCCCTAATTTGCTTATAGCATGGAGCCCCCCCTTGCGGGCGCTATGCACAC